>NC_134718.1:35402432-35705462 GCF_049634645.1 Pelodiscus sinensis | reverse complement strand
TAGACAAGTGAATGCTCAAGATATTATGGAAGTACCAACAGGTTTCAAAGTTAGGGCTGAGTTAAGCATTTAAAACAGGATTTTGAACTTTGTAATGTTTACGTGACTCTTTCCTGTATGATGATCATTACAACATACAATCCTCAAATCAATGAAAAACAATTTTGAAACATTTACAAATAAATTTGTCAAATAGTTTATCAGTTAAGAATAAATTTATCACCAGGTCAGTGACTGTATTTTCCCTAAATTATCTTAATACTGTAATGGAATGAAATATAATTTACTGTATACATTTAAGAACTTTGTTTGTTAAGGGCAGTTTTGAGTCACTCTCACTAACAATAGGAGATGATGAAAGACAGCAATTCCTTATGAATACTTCTGAACAAACTGCATGAACCAACCTCTGCTGACAGATAAACTTTCAGTTTTGAAAATAACAAAAAAAATGACCTTTACTCTTAAATATTTATTTTTAAAAAGTACTTTGTTCATCAGCTCCGACAAACACAGAGAGTAGGAGAGGTATGTATGTATGTTTGTGGGTGAAGGACAAGCAGGACCAAGAATTTGGAGAATATACACAGAATATAAACAATTGCAAGGGGAACTTGCAGGGCAAAAGAAAGGGAGAAATTAAAGTATACATTGTCCACCCTGTACTGCTCTGGAGAAAAAAAAAACAACTGTAAATTCAGTTTAAGGCTCAGAGTGCTTCAGCTGGAGACTAGAAAAGAGACTATTCCCTGTTAAAATCTATGTTAAGAGCTGTTAAAGTTGAGCGTATGAGTACATATCAATAATTCAAAGTAAGATGCAGCACACGGATATCGCAATTATCTCAAAACCAAGCAGTGGAAAATCAGGACTGAAGTTAACCTTAAGAGAAATCCAAGTGCCTCAAGGTATAAAATGCATAATTAGGTAACCCAGTCTCAACGCTTCTCTAGCCAAGGTTTTCAGGGCTTCTTTGCTGGGGAGCAGGGAGCTGAGACCGAGCTAGAGCAAGATTCCCAGAGTTTTCATGACCCAGCTCCATGGCAGAGCCTGCAAACCCTAGTAGCCCGGGCATGGCAAAGCTGTTCCAGAACTGTGGTCCATGCAAGTCCTCTAGTACCAGGCAGCCTGCTGGATAAGCTGGCAGAAAACAAGGGAAGTTTCCAATGAAACTCTGCCTGTCATATAACATAAAAAACAACAAATTGTCTGGCAACACTTTATAGACTAACAAAACATATAGATGGCATCATGAGCATAGTCCATTTCTTCAGATGACTGGTGCCCACAAAAGCTCATGATACCATCTATATGTTTTGTTAGGGAATAAAGTGCTATCAGACCATTTGTTGTTTTTTAAGTTTATCCAGTACAGACTAACTCGGCTATTCCCTGGAGCTTCTGTCATATAACAAACAGGCAATTTTTGCATCAGCTTTGTTTCAGCGGAAAATTTCCAATCGACTCTAGTGCTGATCACCTTAGAAAGGCACCAAATCTCAGGGGCCCATTTTCTAAAATCTTAGAAAAGTTTCATGGGAAGTAAACATGTCATTTGTCTATAACCTTTCAACAATGGCCTAACAATGACATAAATAAGAGAGATTCCATGATAAAAACCATATCATTCTTCATTTCAGAGCTACCTCATATACCTAAAATTTTAAATTGCCTTTTCTAATTTTCCCAGAAACAATCATATTACATACATCAGAAAGTCCTCTCATTTGACTGTTCAGTAGTTTAAAGACAGAAGCAGTTACAAAATGTCCATTGTAAATTTAGAACCAAGTGGCAAACAGAAAGGAAAACTACTGGCTCTCTACTTAAACATCATAGGATTTCCAGGTTTCCCTAAATTGCTTGCACATTTGATTTGCCCCTTTGGGTATGCATGTCTCAGGAAAATAAGTACTGAAAACTACACAGATCAAAGAAACACTGCAAAGGCACTGAAAATGTAGAAAGGGGCAACAAAATACCCAGGGTTTTGTAGACTCAGTCATCACACAAGATTAACTAGCTACCCTCTACTACAGCAAAAAATAAGATCAAGTGGAAATCTTATTGACATGGACTAAATCCTAAAGAAGATGTATCAGATTTACATCAATGCTTTTAGAAAAAGCAATTGACTACAACAAGAGGTCATACTTTCTGTTTCCAAATTAACTAGCCTACAATCAATTGTGACTTTTTTAATAGAATGGAAGTCTCAAAATCAGAACAATGTACCCAATAATATAAATCAGTAGCATCCCACTCCACTGTGAATGGATCCAGGAATTTCTAGATTATAGGAGTATGAATCAGAAAGAAGAGTCAATAGCTTGTTTTTCAGTGTAGGAAAGTGGTGTCTTACAAAATTTTCAATTGAGACCTCTCTCACACTACTATAAACAAAGCACACTCTTCTGATATGAGGCAGAATGTACTGGAAACAAGCTAATACACACAGGCCAGGTCTACACTAAAGGGTAAAGCTGACTTAAGATACACAACCCCAGCTATATGAATTACGTAGTTGGAGTCGAAGTATCTTAAATCATGTTTTGCCATGCTCCACTCAGTGGGAGTTCGATGGGAGCATATGCTCCTGTCGACTTCCCTTACTCCTCTTGAAGAGCAGGACTACCTGCGCCGATGGGAGCACCCTCTCAGTTTGAGTTAGTGCGTTATGAAACCCCGGAAATTCAACTGTGGCGGCATCAATCTTCTCTATAATATAGACAAACCCACAGAGAAAAAACAGTTATGCACAATACTATAATCGTTTGGTAACAATATAATGAAAAATTAAGTACATATAGAGCTTGAAATCTTTGAATAAAGATTTTTTCCTGTCTCATGCATTATTTCAAAATAGAACATGATTCACTTAACGTAAAAGAGAGCCCGTGAACATTTTCCTATCTGTTTCAATAGCAGCAGATAGCAGCAGCTCTTTTCCAATACTAGCAAGCTTACATTTTGCTATTATGTATAACACCAATTAAGAAGACTTTACTGCTTTTCATGAAACAGAAATGGATTAACTGAGAACCTGCTTATCTTTACAAAGCTTATCTTTTTTTTACAATGGAACTATTGAACTAACCTTTTTTATCTTCACCATATTCATTTTCTAAGGATCTGATTCAACTCCCATAGTAATTTATCTATTAGCTATTGTCGAAATAGAGCTGGACCCTAAGGCATCTTTACAATTTTGAAATCTGTGTGCTCTATGAGATAAATTCTTCATGAAGTCACTAACAAAAATCCATATTTTGGGGTATATGGAATACTGTGTACCTAACATTTTACTTTTTAGTAAATTATTCATCTTTACGTGTGTTGTATTTTCAGGTGTCAGTAGTAAAACTGGTATTATCTCTCTGTGACATACTTACAATATGTTAGTCTTAATATTGGCCTATGTTATTTTTCCTGGTAATTGTGGTTTTTAAAATTGTATTTAAGGAAATTCCACATTGAGTTTGAAGACATCTTACCATTTTACCAGACATCTTTTGGCTCATTAACACACACATGTATAAAAATTTCCTGCAGAATTTTCACAAGTCCACTGGTGTGCCTTGTGTTTTAGAGTACAAAGGTTTATTTAAAGATTCCAATGTAAAAACCACAAAAACAAAAACAAACAAACAAACAAACAAAACAAAAAACCCAGTTCTGATTACTAATGGTGTTGCTCCTTCAGTATGACAGAGGAACAGACTTTTCACAGCTCTGCATCTACTTTTTTAACTAAATGACAATATTTGTTCCTTCCACTCCCAACTCTCTTCTCTCTTTTTTTCCCTATCGAGATAAATATGTTTATATTTAAGTTTGCATATTTGATCTAAAACTGGTTTGTCACAATAGTGTTTGTACACTTTTGTAACACTGTTTGCAAGATTTGTATAGCAGATAGAGACGGCTCCACACTACTAAACAACATATAAACACAGTATTTAAATTCTATAGCAAAAATCTAATTGTGTATAGAATTGTGTTGTTTTAAAACATTAGCATTTAATACAAAATTATATCCTTGCTATAGACCTTTACTTAAATGTTGTTTTGTCACTTATACATGCAAAGCCTATCAGAAATGCTAATGTAGTTCTGGTACAGGCTTCCCTTCTCTTCCTCTCCAATAATTGATTTCATATAGATTTTACTGGTGATTCAAAGCCATAATAATTGAACACAGGGATTTTGTGACAATATCTGAGAGAGAGAGAGAAAGAGAACGCTATAGTATATGCACCTATTGACTTGTATCTATAGCAAAAGAAAAGAACAAGAACCTTTCTCTCTATTAATATTCACCCCACACAAACCTGGGTTGGAACAAAACAATATAGTTGCGAGAACATGCCTGACTGCTAAGCATAACTAGACTGTTCAAACCCATGTGGACATATACAGAGATCTTCAGACCTGATTCAGATTATTTACATCAAATGAAAAATGTTAATGAAGTGATAACAGGAATAGTTTGTTGCTCTTTAAATTAAATACTGTAGTTTGCAATGCTGATCCTCAATTCTCCCCACTTTCTGCTTTGTTAGTGACTAAAGCTTTGTACAGACACAGAAGCCTTTTTCTCAAATAACAAACAAAGCCTTTGTTCCTTTTATCAACATATATAAGTGAATTAGGAATCTAGGGCTATTTAAAAAAAAACCCAAGAATAAAATCTCTCTTGTACATGCTATTGACCATAACAAAAAGTGAGGTGGAATAGATATATTTAAAGGATTTAGCAAGCTTTAACTGAATAATGATTTCTTCCATATAAATTGAATGACACTATCAACTAAGTATCTCCAATGTACGTAAGACCTGTCGCTCCCACTGAAGTCAATAATAAAACTTTCATTGAGTTCAATAGTACAAGATCAGACCTGTCACTATGATGGAAATTTTTTTCATGTATCAAGAGCTGTCATTAGAACACCTCCATAATCGCCCCCTACTGTGTTTCCACCATGGGTTCAGTTTATTGCACTGAAGTATTTGGTATTTAGACAGTAAGTATGAAAAAACTACCCCAAAAAGAATGGACATGGCCAGGAAGACCACAGAGACACAGTATTAGAAAGTAATCAGAGTACTAAGAAAATTGCACTAAGAAAAGCTACTGCCATTAGAATTCACGCTGCATAGAACCCCAGACTAACTTGGTCACTTTAACACCTCAACCTGAAAGAGGAAAATAAGAAGTATAATAACCTTTATATTATAGGACAGATTTTGAAAGTTATTCCGCTTTGGCCTAATATTGCTTCCATTAATGTCAAATGGGATCTTTTTATTTTTAAATCACTACTCTTCCTAGACCAGCTATCCATAGCTTTGAACCTCTGGTCCTAAACTCTGCCTCTACTTGATCCAGGACTTTCCACATTTGGAAAGAGAGAGAATGTAATAAATTGCAGGTAATGTGCACCTTTGACCCGTCTCTTGCATTCTGCATACCAATCCATCTTGGCTGGAACTACTTCCAACATTCCAAACCTTTAAACAGATTCAAACAGTTGCCTTAAAAATGACAACTATTTCCTCCTTTCTCCCTCAGATGTGTATAATATACTGTCATATTTCGTACTGATATAAAATAAGACATTTGGGGATGTCTGTTATATTTGGGGAGGAGACAGCCAAACTAATGGTTGGCACCTTCATGTGGCAGATATTCAGTGCAGGTACCCCATAAAAGAAGGCATATAGTTATGGATAAAAGGCTTTGGGAAAGGACTTGAGGATATGCAGTTGGTAATTGAGTGAGTGGGGCATAGTTGGGGACTGCTATGATTGGCAATTCATGACTCCAATCCCTCATCATTACAGTCCACCTTCCCCTTCTTGGGAGGGGCATGGCTGGTAAGTTCTCAGCAGTGGATTTGCTGGAAGTATCTAGATGGAAAATGGGGAGTTGGTGAAAGCCTCTCCATCCCCTGAGAGATTATAAAGTCCCAGCAATAAATCTACTGGAGGGACATGGGTGGAAAAGGGCGGGGGGGGGGGGGGGGCTAGTAAAAGCAGCCCCTCCCCACTGTAAATTATGGGAGTAAACAAGGGGGTTCTTGCACTGTATATTTTATTGCCAGGAAGTCCCATACACCTAATAAAGTTGCAGACTGACTAACACCATATCAAGTGTTTTCTCTCAGCTGAGACTATTTTTCACATTCCAAACTTTTAAGTAGATTCAAACAGTTGCCTTAAAAATGACAACTGTTTCCTTTTTCTCCCTCAGATGAGCATTCCAACTTCCCTTTGTGGATCTTGCTCTTGCAAAGATGTTTTCCCAGAGTACTATGAAGGGGATGGGAAAAGTGCTGTGTATGGCTTTCCAGATCACTTTCTGGTCCACATTTTACTGCAAATACTGAGAGACAGTCACATTATGTTTTTTTTTTTTTCAAAGAAAGGACTAATAGCTTATCATGATATATTTTTATTGTGACACTGAATCAGTTGTTTGGGGAGGGGAGTTTGTTGGTTTAGGTGCATTCTACCACTCTTACATAAAAGTCAACATAAAAGTAACATAAGAGTAACATAAAAGTCAAGTCATAAAATTAATTGTTCTCCATGGAATAGCAGTTTTGGGGTTCATGTCTTCACTAAATTGATACATCATTACCTCTTCCTAGTCCAGGTAAAAAAAGAGCAAGAGTATGTTTTTCCTCCCCTTTCTGCCTGCTTAGTGAAACTGAAAATGTTCTTTGAGGTATAATTTTAACAATATTTGCTCTGTGCGGTTTGTGACAAGCAATTATGGGACAAAATATTCAAAAGAGCTCAAGCCCAAATTTTCAAGGTCTCAACACTAGATTTTTTTTTAAAAAGTCCAGTTCCAATTGAGGCATTCATGTCAGAGCCAGATTTTCCACTCTTCAGCTCCCATTAGGGTAAATTTTTCTAAAGAGCTTATAATGCAATGTGCTGAGCTCCTTTGAAAACCTTAAGATATATTTCTATGGAAGCCTCATTTTTGCAACTTATCCATTAACAACTAATTAAGTACTTAAAATATATTTTGTTAATTGCTAAGCAACCTATTGTTTCAGGGATTTAGAACTGCTGGACTAGAATTATAGTCATCCACACACAAATTCTTTTAAGATTTTATCTGAAGGCTATTTTTAACCTCTAAACTATAGACCATTTTTTTTCAGTTGCAATACAGATTTTCCTTTTGCTGGAGCTCAAAAATGGACTTTTTATCTATGCAGCAAACATAGCTGTATATCTAGCCTCACATAACACTGTTCCATCCTGATATTAACCTCATAAATACATAAAGTGGATTTTTCACTTGAATAACTGACTATGCACTGTTATATTGGAGAATCTCCAATTTAAGTATATCTTACTATCTTTGATGGTGATCCTTAAATTACCATTTTAATCCTCTGTACTTTTAGTTAGTCATCTTCTCTATTTACAGATGTATACTTTGTTTCATGGTACAAAAAGTGTTGTCCAGAAGACACAGGAAAAAGAACTAAAAAATAAAACATTTGTTTCTATGATTCTATAAAGTCCTTTCTCCAGTATTTCCCATTGACATGTAATTTTTGCTAAGTATTTAACATTAAAATGTGACTAATGCAAAGAATATAGTATGTATTTTCTTAATTGTGGAATTTTTAATTTGTGCAGTACCACATAAGTACAATCAATATAAACTGGAGAATGGAAACCGCACTGGCAGCAATTAGGAAAGTAATACAACCATCTGGTTTTGGTTTATCATGAAGTATTGAGAAATTATATATGTGCTATCTAAAAGAAGGCAATAAATTATCCAAATGTCATATGCAAGAATAGGTGTACAATACACACTGGTTCAATAGACTGACAATATTTTTCCTCCTCAGAAACTAACTTTTATTGTCAACAACACCACAGACATAGTTCTTGTAGTTACAACCCATGTAGTATAAATGTAAACAATATTACCTACCAGGTGAAGTGATAAATTTTGAGTAACAGTCATGCTAAAAGGATCATAGCTCTAAAATCTGAAAAAAAATTGTTCCACTATTTTCACATTTGGCCAAAAATCTTCCCACTGTAGTCTTAGTTAAGTAAATGGTCATGTTTATTGATAGTCATTCTAACTCTTCTGCAAGCCACAGATTAAAACATTTTCCCTGAACTCTTTGAAGTTTTATCTAAGTACCTCTTTCCACACAGAGAGGTCATGATATAAATTACATTGGTGGTTTTAGAGCACAGCTGAAACCAGGTGTTAAATTGACACCCGGTGATAGAGCTCCTAAAACATTTTTCTGTTATAGTGACAAAACAGAACTGACATTATAAATCATGGCATTGATCAAACAAACCACCAGTATTAAGAATACTTTTTCTTGACTTCAAAATGTTAAAAGTTCAACAGGGCATGTTGGCTCCTGAGAAAATAAAACTAAATCTCAATCAGAAACAAAAGGTGTTTTATTCCGACACAAAAAAAGAAAACTAAGATGCAAGGGATATAGTTCAAATAGGCCACACCTTTATTGACTGAACTCATTTGGGAAATAGCTGGCAATAAATGGTACAAAGAAGGCCATTATTATCTCCTTAATCATTTGCCACCAGTGAAGGTCTCCTGTCAACTGCCTACATCTGGTCCCCAGGCCTTTGCTTGGACCCCACTGCTCTCTTGTATAAAGACTAAGGGGTTGGGGGAAGAGAGTTGTTGCCACACTATTGCAGATGTTAAAAATTAAGGTTATCCATCCTGAAATGCTTTCTGTAATGCTCCACACTCAGTATACACCCTGAACCTTCAAGGGGCTAGCTGCTTTGTACTATCTTGTGGAAACTGAAGACGTTAAGGAGTACTGAATTATGTGACTTACCCTCGACTGATAAGAGCCCAAATGTGTGCAGCAGCCATGAGTCACTGCCTCTAGTACTAGATCCTTTTCAGAGGGTGGCCCTGGATATGAGGGATGCCTTAATCAGAGCTCCTGATGCAGCTTACATAAGGACAGGGCAAACAGAGAAACCAGTCCCTCGGGAAGGAACATAGAATTGTCCCAGAGTGGTGACTGAGATAGTTCCAGAAAGTGATTGAACTGGTTAGCAATTTACAGTGTGGTCCATAATTTGTTGTTTTTAAAGGCTAATTATAAGAACACTTTAAATAGCAGCATTAACTATCTCAGGGTATGTCTACACTACCCCGCTAGTTCGAACTAGCGGGGTAATGTATGCATGCCGAACTTGCTAATGAAGCCCGGGATTTGAATTTCCCGGGCTTCATTAGCATAAAGCCGGCGCCGCCATTTTTAAAAGCCGGCTAGTGTGAACCCCGTGCCGCGCGGCTACACGCGGCATGGGCTAGATAGTTCGAACTAGCTAGCAATTCCGAACTATCTGTACACCTTGTTCCACGAGGCGTACAGATAGTTCGGATTAGCTAGCTAGTTCGAACTATCTAGCCCGTGCCGCGTGTAGCCGCGCGGCACGGGGTTCACACTAGCCGGCTTTTAAAAATGCCGGCGCCGGCTTTATGCTAATGAAGCCCGGGAAATTCAAATCCCGGCATACATTAGTTCGAACTAGCGGGGTAGTGTAGACATACCCTCATTGTTTATTATGTTATCAGAAAGTATGGGTTAGGGAATGCACATTAAGCTCACAAAGATGGGGGTGAATTAAAAACTGCTGCAGGGTGGGAGATATAGAGAGATTAGGGATGTTAAATATCGATTAATTGAATAGTCAATTAAACTCATGAATTCTTATCGGTTACTTGACTATTCTATAGTCCCCGGTGGTGGAACCGGCAGCCAGTGTGCTCTGGCCCCACTCTCGAGGAGACCTCTACCACTCCATGCTGCTGCCTCAGGGGTGGGGTCTGAGTTTCCAGACCCAGTGCAAGCCGGAACTGAGCCAGGCTGCCTGCCCAACTGACTCCTAATACACTTTAAAAGCAGAGCCACAACGGAGGTATGTCCCGGACCCATCGCAAGCCAGGACTGAGACGGCCTGTCTGCCAGGCAAGCTCTAATACACTTTAAATGCAGAACTGCAGAGGGGGTAGATCCCAGACTTGGTGTAAGTGAGGACTCAGCCAGACTGTTGGCCAGTCTGCTAAAAAATTTACTGGTGAGTTGGGGGGGCTTGATATAGTCTATCCCATTAACCTATAATGTTTTGCTTATTTGTTAATTGCCAAACTATTACATCCCTGAGGGCATATCTAGACTACATGGAACGGTCGAAAGAGATTGCCTATCTCCTAGAACCTGGTTTTGGTTTATCATGAAGTATTGAGAAATTATATTTGTGCTATCTAAAAGAAGGCAATTAATTAGAGACCTTGAAAGGTCATTGAGTCCAGTCCCCTGCCTTCACAGCAGGACCAAGTGCCATCCCTGACAAATTTTTGCCCCAAATGGCCTCTGCAAGGATTGAACTCACAAGCCTGAGTTTAGCAGGCCAATGCTCAAACCACTGAGCTATCCCTCTCTCCCTGCCAAGACAGGAGTTTTCAAAAGTGAAAGTTTAGATGTGGCTTTTTCGGTGACCCCCCCCCCCCTTTGTCAAAAAGCCACGTAAACTCCTTTTTTGAGGAAGAGTAGCTTTTCGATGGGGGAGAGGGTTTCGCTGAAAAAGCCACATCTTAATTACTTTCACTTTCAAAAGCAGAGCTTTCGAAAGTGCGATCGGAAGAAGATATGCAAATTGCCGCAGAATTTGCATATCTTCTTTCAACCATTCCCTGCAGTCTAGATGAGCCCTAAAAGAGATGAGGAAGAATAACAGAGAAAAGAGGATAAAAAGAAAGAAACAAGGGCAGAAAAAGTGGTACTACAGGTGAACAAACTTTTCCCATTGAATCATGCTGAATGTGACAATAAGGTGGAGAATAAACAATAAATAATAACAATAACAAAATGTTTGATCCCTATATAATTACTCTTGCCCTTTGTGCAAATTCTTCATTGTTAACAGCGGGAGCTCTGCTGTAGATTGAGCACATGGAACTCTGAATTTATACACTGCTCCAAATAGCATTAAATAGAAATGAAATTAATCACAGAATGAGTTTGATACCCCTGTTTTAAAGTAAAGGGTCTCAGATGTTTTTACTTTCTAGATGCATGGGATCATGTTATTAGTTACATCCATCCAGCTCTTAAAAGTGAAAAAAGCCAGATTTCACAATCCTTTAAACTCATATTAATGTACATATTCATGTGCAAAAGAGATAGTTAAAACAGGACTTAAATTGTGATAATGTTTCCATTGCTGCTTGGTCTTAGTGTTTATTTTATTTATATATGCACATGTAAACTAATGCGCATCACATAAAATGCCTAAGTGAAGTGGATACCATGGTGATAAGCTAAGTGATAAGACGGGAGAAAACTTTCAACAATTTAAAAAAATCCAGTCACTCCCACATGATTTGAATAAGATAAAAAGATAAAACCAGTATTTGTCACTGTAGGGGGTGGAGGGAGGATTATTAGTGAAAGTACAAGAAGGAAAAACTTCAAAATGCAAAATATAGAGTAGGGAAATAAAACAAAAATGTTTCAGTAAAAAATAGCCAAAAGTGTCATAGGGGCATTTCACAGAGAAGATTCTCATCATCCTGAAGAAAACATCTTACTTGTTAGGTAAAGAAGATCTCGCCATGTAGAAATCTTTTCTACAAGAAAAAACTAGAATAACATCCCTGGTCTTTGTTCTCATTTGAAGCAGTTACAAGACAACAATAACTCACTATGTTGCTGATGCGTATGCATTTAACGGTACTTTAAAAAATGAAAGCAATAAAAATCAACATTCATTGCTCTACACTAAAAAATATTCTCATGCTATGAACCTACAAATAATTAGGATTTAAGTTTCAACTTAAAAATTCCAACTGATGTGGCACTCTTAGGATTTATCTAGCAATACATTTGGCATTGAGAACCATAGATACAAGCAGTTACAAACTCTGCTGTAACCTTTCAAACAAGATCTTAGCTCAAGTAGCAGACCCACTCTGAATTACAATATATTCACTTAAGGAGTCAAACATTTATCTACAATCAGTGAAAGTAGATGCCAGGACTTACTAGTGTTCGGGTACGTCTAGACTACATACCTCTGTCGCCAGAGGCATGTAGATTAGGCTACCAAACATAGGAAAATGAAGCGGCGATTTAAATAATCACCGCTTCATTTACATTTACATGGCTGCTGCGCTTTTTTCTTTTGCCGGAGAAAAGCGCCAGTCTAGACAGGATCTTGCGGAAAATAAGCCCTTTTCCGGAAGATCCCTTGAAAGTAAGAATAAGGGATCTTCCGGAAAAGGGCTTATTTTCCACAAGATCCCTTCTAGACTGGCGCTTTTCTCCGGCAAATCCTCGAGCCAGAAAAAAGCGGCAGCCATGTTCATGCAAATGCCGCGGGGGATATTTAAATCCCCCGCGGCATTTGCAATTCTGACTGGTCTCATTAGCGTCCCTTTTCCGGAAAGGGGTGCCAATGTAGACACAGCCTACAGGTATGCAGGGTCAAGATTAGAAAGGCAAAGGCACAAAAAGAGCTAAATCTAGTTAGAGACATAAAGGGTAACAAGAAGATGTTCTACAAGAATATTAGGAGCAAGAGGAAGACCAAGGACAGGATAGGCCCATTGCTCAGTGAAGAGGGATAAACAATAACAGGAAACTTGGAAATGTCTGAGGTGCTTAATGACTTTTTTTTTTTTTTTTCAGTTTTCATCAAGAACATGGATGGTGACAAGATGCCTAATATAGTAATTGCTGGTGGAAATGGGGTAGGTTTAGAAGTTAAAATAAAAGAACAAGTTAAAATTACTTAGAAAAGTTAGATGTCTCCAAGTCACCAGGGCCTGCTGAAAAGCATCTTAGAATACTCAAGGGCTACGTCTAGACTGGCATGATTTTCCACAAATGCTTTTAACGGAAAAGTTTTCCGTTAAAAGCATTTGTGGAAAAGAGTGTCTTGATTGGCATGGACGCTTTTCCGCAAAAGCACTTTTTGTGGAAAAGCATCCGTGCCAATCTAGACGCGCTTTTCCGCAAAAAAGCCCCGATCTCCATTTTCGCGATCGGGGCTTTTTTGTGCAAAACAAATCTGAGCTGTCTACACTGGTCCTTTTGCGCAAAAGCTTTGCACAAAAGGACTTTTGCCTGAACGGGAGCAGCATAGTATTTCCGCAAGAAGCACTGATTTCTTACATGAGATTGTCAGTGTTCTTGTGGAAATTCAAGCAGCCAGTGTAGATAGCTGGTAAGTTTTTCTGCAAAAGCAAATGCTTTTGCGGAAAAACTTGCCAGTCTAGACACAGCCAAGGAGTTGATAGAGGAGGTCTCTAAGCCTTTAGTTATCATCTTTGATTTTTTATTTTTTAGATCATATAAGATCTCCCTGTTGATCCAAGGTGTTCTTCTTCTATACTTTTTATCTTTCCTACACAGTGGAATAGTTTGCTTTTGAGCCCTTAGTAATGTCCTTTCAAAAAACTGCCAACTCTTTTCAGTTGTTTTTCCTCCTAGTCTTGCTTCCCATGGGACCTTCCTTACTAGCTATCTGAGTTTACTTAAGTCTGCCTTCCTACAATCCATTGTCACTATTTTGCTGTTCTCCCTTCTACCATTCCTTAGAATCATGAACTCTATGATTTCATGGTCACTTTCTCCAAAGCTGGCTTTCACTTTCAAATTTTCAACCAGTTCCTCCCTATGTGTTAAAATCAAATCAAGAATAAGTTCCCCTTAATAGCTTTGTCAACCTTCTGAAATAAAAAAAAAAATGTCTCCAATGCAGTCCAAGAACTTATTGGATAATCTGTGCCCTGCTGTGTTAGTTTCCCAACATACATTTGGATAGTTGACATCCCCCATCACCACCAAATCCTGTGCTTTGGATGATTTTGTTAGTTGTTTTAAAAAAGCCTCATCCATCTCCTCTGCTCGGGTAGATGGCCTGTAGTAGACCCCTGGCGTGACATCACCATTTTTCCCTTTTAACCTAACCCAGAGACTCTCAACAAGTCTGTCTTCTATGTCCATCTCCACCTCAGTCCAAGTGTATTCATATTTAATATATAAAGCAACACCTCTTCCCTTTTTTCCTTGCCTATCCTTCTAGAGCAAGCTGTACCATTTTATACCAATATTTCAGTCATGTTTATTATCCCACCAACTCTCTGTGGGTATGTCTTCACTACCACCCTAGTTCGAACTAGGGTTGTAATGTAGGCAACCGGAGTTGCAAATGAAGCCCGGGATTTGAATTTCCCGGGCTTCATTTGCATCTAGCCGGGCGCCGCCATTTTTAAATGTCCGCTAGTGCGGACTCCGTACCGCGCTGCTACACACGGGATTAGGTAGTTCGGACTAGGCTTCCTATTCCAAACTACCGTTACTCTTCGTGAAAGCCTAGTCCGAACTACCTAGTCTGTGCCGCGTGTAGCCGCGCGGCACGGAGTCCGCACTAGCGGACATTTAAAAATGGCGGCGCCCAGCGAGATGCAAATGAAGCCCGGGAAATTCAAATCCCGGGCTTCATTTGCAATTCCGGTTGCCTACATTACCATCCTAGTTCGAACTATGTCATAGTTGTGTTTATTTACTAGCAAGTTCTTCCTGCTTATTCTCCATACTTCTTGCATTTATATATAGGCATCTAAGATACTGATTTGATTTCCCTCTGCCCCCAGTTCTGCCTTCTCCCTCCTTTATCTCTGCTATTATAGCCCATGCATGAAGGTGTGAAGTAGGTCAGAAAAAAAAATCGGGGGCGGGGGGAGTGGAGGAGGAGAGGTCAGCTGCCTCTAGCCCAGGATTCTTGGAAGCAGCATCCGGTCTGCCCTAGTAAATGGATCAACCCCTGGTGAGAAATACCTCGTGCAAGCTCTCCTCACTCCCCTTGCCTTCCACCAGAGAAAGTAGGACCAGTTGGAATTTCTGCCCTCTTATCCCCTGTTCTCCTTCTCTATGGCTAAGCAGGGCTGGGCCCTCTGGTCAACCCACTCCCCATTGAACCCCTGGCTTCAAAAATCTGACAAAGCCCAACCACTTTCCCAATCTTGGGGTCCATAGGGATACTCTGGGAATTCAGACCCACTGTCTAGCACTCCCTCCCACCTGAAAACTGCATCTCGTACTGACTTCTTAGATTTCTCCCTTGCTTAAATACACACATTTCCAGAATCCCACAAAAGATGTGAGCATTCTGGGGACAGTTTAACTCTCTCAGAAGGCATGTGATAAGTGTAGCATATACAAAGAGATACACTGCATAGAGTTCTATAGCACTGTTGCTCTGTATTACTTAATCATGCATGAAATATAAGGATCCCTGCAAAAATAATAAACTCTACATGCATTTCTCTTAACTCTAGCTCCTTACTCATGGAAACATCTGTGTTCAGGCAGATTGGCAGGCCTCCCCTCACCACCATCATCCTGTGCCTCCGACAGCTTCCCTCAGCTGACACTCGTGAAAAATGGCCAGAGAAGGAGACCAAATACAGCAGCAACTGTCCCATGACCTTCTAATCCTTTAGTCAGGTGACATTCTAGTCAGCCTCAACAGGTGACCATAGCATCCTACCAGGTGGCATGGTAGTTAAGCAACCTCTCCCCTGCTTATACAGTTTCTCAGGGCAGGGAGCAGTGACTGCATTTATGTAGCTGAACACTTAGCTAAACGTGTCTCTCTTCTTAGCACTCTGCCACTCACCTTGAGAATTTTAGTTCAACAGATAACAGAGCAAACTGCTACAAAATTCAAACTGGAATGTGCAGGTTGTTAAATATATATACAGAGTTCATAATCTTACACAGAATTCAAAAAGTATACAGAGAGATTCCTCAAAAGCATCACATTGCCGTGACCAGAATTAAGACTGTAATGAGCTCTGCTATAGTGGATTTTTTTACACCAAGGTAGTACTAATACTCATCTAAAATTTCTGAATTGGCTTTTTGCCAAAGAAACTATTTGAGATTGTAACAGTAGCAAAATAAGGATATAAATAATTTAAAACAAAAATACCACATTAAAAATCTCTTTCAATAAAGAGATGACAAACAAGATGACCACTTCTTTCTTCACTAGAACAAGAAAGGCTCTGAGTGTTAAAAAAGCATTTATAAATTTCAGAATTTGCTAACAGTTACTACACATGGAATCTAGATAGTGCAGTGTTTGCCTTTGCTGAAAATAGGAAGTAAAGCATTTCAGATTCTGTGTTGTGGTATCTGTTGACATTTTAATGGATGCCACTATTTTCTAAATATCTTAAAATATTAAGTATTCAAATTGTCTAATTGTAAGTTTAAGCTTAGATCTTTTACCACAGCTGGACACATCTGAAAATGTCTCGAATTGGGATGATGATCTATTTGGAAAATTAAATTTTATCCACTCAATCATTGGCATGAATCAAAAGGGAAAACTAGAGAGATCTTCAAGGTAAATTTGGTGTAAGGTGACTGATGTATAGGACTGAAAGGCAAGAGGTCTGCTTTCTCTTCCCATTTATTTCAGTCAGGATGATAATTTCTCAGTATTTGCCAATCCTTTAATTGTTCTTGCATTTATAACATAGTCTCATAAGAAGTATTAGACTAGCTATGTCATTTTGTCTAGAGAATCTATGACATTTCTACTACCTGAATGGCAGAATTTTCAATCTTAAGCAGAAGAGAGGGGGCATAGATTTCAGGCAAGGGTCTCAAACTCATGGCCTGTGGGCCATCTACAACCAGCAGCATGGGGGGGAGGGGTCTGTCCATTTACATCTCACAAGCGCCACCCTTTCCCACCACCACTCTGGCCTCTCCCCCACATTGCATCTCATTCCCAGGCTCTCTGATGGGGGGAGGGGAAGGGAATGGAACAATTATCCCAGAGCCCAGCAATAAAAAAGGGCCCAGAGCTCCCAGCTGGTGCTATCACTACTGCAAGAAGCTGGTGGCCAAAGTCCTTGGCCCTTTAACTCATGGCTTGAGCACAACCCTTCTGGCAGCACTGAGGGTTGTCTAGGAGACATGTGCCTTGCCTCAGCCTCAGCCCTTCTGCCTGAGGCTCCTCCCTTTATGGGAGCACAGAGAAAGGCCTCTTCACATTTTGCCCAGCGACCTGGGGAAGTTGTCAGCCCCACTGCCTGTCCTCCAAGGGCTGTGGCCTTGGACATTAATAGGAGGGAGGCCTGGCACAGGGGAGTAGCAGCGTCTGGGCTCCCCCCACACTCCCTGCAGTAGTGGGTGCCACAAGCACAGTCATTCCTCTTTGCTTCACTTTCCTGTAGCTCCCACCACTGTGGAGTGTGCACGGGTCCAACCAGGACCCATCCTTGGGGGACAGATACTATGGGGAGTAGAGGATGAAGCAGTGGTGAGAAGGGGTGGGGATTTGGGGACAGGGATGGACACGCACCCCTCGCCCATGGGCTGCCTGGACTCTTGGTCTGGATTGCAAACATGCACTAGCCTTAGATGGCCTGCAGCTAGATATGCTTGAGGGCAGAGATAGGGTCCAGAGTGACCTAGACAAATTGGAGGATTGGGCCACAAGAAATCCGATGAGGTTCAACAAGGACAAGTGCAGAGTCCTGCACTTGGGACGAAAGAATCCCAAGCATTGTTACAGGCTGGGGACCAACCAGCTAAGTAATAGTTCTGCAGAAAAGGACTAGGGGGTTACAGTGGATGAGAAGCTGGATATGAGTCAACAATGTGCCCTTGTAGCCAAGTAGGCTAATGGCATATTAGGTTGCATTAAGAGGAGCATTGCCAGCAGATCCACAGATGCCATTATTCCCCTTTATTTGGCTCTGGTGAGGCCACATCTGGAGTATTGAGTCCAGTTCTGGACCCTCCAATACAAAAAGGATGTGCACACATTGGAGAGGGTCCAGCGGAGGGCAACAAAAATGATTAGGGGGCTGGAGCATATGACCTATGAGGAGAGGCTGAGGGATTTCAGTCTGTTTAGTCTGCAGAAGCGAAGAGTGAGGGGGGATTTGATAGCAGCCTTCAACTTCCTGAAGGGAGGTTCCAAAGAGGATGAAGAAAGGCTGTTCTCAATAGTGACAAATGGCAGAACAAAGAGCAATGGTCTCAAGTTGTGGTGGGAGAGGTCCAGATTGGATATTAGGAAAAACTATTTCACTTGAAGAGTGGTGAAGCACTGGAATGGGTTACTTAGGGAAGTAGTGGAGACTCTATCCCTAGCGGTGTTTAAGTCACAGCTTGACAAAGCCCTGGCTGGGTTGATTTAGTTGGGATTGGTCCTACCTAGAGCAGGGGGCTGGACTTGATGACCTTCTGAGGTCTCTTCCAGCTCTATGGTTCTATAATTCTATAATTCTAGGAGTTTGAAACCCCTGGTGTAAGGTGAATCTACTGAACCAATAGATTTCTGTTTGGCTCATGTCCGGGTTTTTCAGGAGATCAATGAGGGTATGTCTACACTACCCCGCTAGTTCGAACTAGTGGGGTAATGTATGCATACTGCACTTGCTAATGAAGCCCGGGATTTGAATTTCCCGGGCTTCATTAGCATAAGCGGGGAGCCGCCATTTTTAAATCCCCGCTGCTTCGAACCCCGTGCAGCGCGGCTACACGGGGCTCGAACTAGGTAGTTCGGACTACGGTGCCTATTCCGAACTACCGGTACACCTCATTTTACGAGGAGTAACGGTAGTTCGGAATAGGAACCTAGTCCGAACTACCTAGTTCGAGCCCCGTGTAGCCGCGCTGCACGGGGTTCGAAGCAGCGGGGATTTAAAAATGGCGGCTCCCCGCTTATGCTAATGAAGCCCGGGAAATTCAAATCCCGGGCTTCATTAGCAAGTGCGGTATGCATACATTACCCCGCTAGTTCGAACTAGCGGGGTAGTGTAGACATACCCTATTTCTGAAATCTTGGTTTGCTTTGAAAAGTGATCTTTTTCATCTCCTGGCATGAGAATACACATGATTGAATATATATAATGTTCTATTTTCACAAAACCTGATTAGAACTTTTTAAAGGTAGACTGATGCAAGTGGGGTGACAATCAAAGTGCCCTTTAGTTGTTTGTCCACATTCTTCTCCACGGCTTTTTATTTCCCTGCAATATTCACAATTAAAGAAACCAAAACAAATTGTTCTTTACAGACAAAGGGAAAAGAAATGTCTGAGCTTTGGTAATAACTGAGGGTACGTCTACACTACAACGTTAATTCGAACTAAGCTAATTCGAACTAATGCATCTAGAACTAAAAACTAGTTTGAATTAGCATTTTTCTAATTCGAACTAGCGCATCCACATTAAGTGGACCCTGAATCAAGCTTAAGGATGGCCGGAAGCAGTGCCGGCAGGGCATCAGAGGAGGACTTAGAGCGTGGAGATGCTGTCTCAGGCTAGCCGAGGGCTGTGCTTAAAGGGTCCCGACCCCCACCCCGGACAGACAGTTCTCAGGGGTGCCCCGCTTGCAAAGCAGTCCTGGCTTGGAGTGCCCTGAGTGCCCACACTGGGCACATCACAGCACTCGGCCATCAGCCCGGCTGCACTTGCCGCAGGCTGCCATCTGGGGAGAGGTGGCAATTGGGGGGGCTGCAGGAGAGCTTCCACCCCCAGAAGCCCACAGAGCCAGCCCAGTCCTCCCTATCGGGGGCTCGTGCCCCATTCCTCCCTCATCTCCTTCCACTTACCCTTCCCTAGCCCCTCTTCTTGATGTACAAAATAAAGATAACGTGGCTTCCAAAATGGAATCTGTCTTTATTGAACAAAACTGGGGGAGACTGGGAAAAGGAGGTGGGAGAGGGGAAGAGAGAGGATGGGAGAGGGGAGGGCAACTAAAATGATCAGGGGTTGGGAACAGGTCCCATATGAAGAGAGGCTAAAGAGACTGGGACTTTTCAGCTTAGAAAAGAGGAGACGGAGGGAGGACAGGATAGAGGTCTCTAAAAGCATGAGTGGGGTGGAGAGGGTGCATACAGAAAAGTTCTTCATTAGTTCCCATAAAGAAGGACTAGAGGACACCAAAGGAAAGGAATGGGTAGCAGGCTTCAAACTAGTAACAGAAAGTTGTTTTTCACAAAGCAAAGAGTCAACCTGTGGAACTCCTTGCTGCAGGAGGCTGTGAAGGCTACAACTAGAACAGAGTGTAAAGGGAAGTGAGATCAAGTCATGAAGGTTGGGTCCATGGAGTGGTATTAGCCAGGGGGTAGGAGTGGTGTCCCTGCCCAAGGTTTGTGGAAGGCTGGAGTGGGATGGCACCAGACAAATGGCTTGGTCACTTTCTTCGGTCCATCCCCTCCAGGGTTCCTAGGGTTGGCCGCTGTCGGCAGACAGGCTACTGGGCTAGATGGACCTTTGGTCTGACCCAGGACGGCCATTGTAAGCCCAGGGCTCAGGGTCGGGGGTCTCAATGGACCCCCTTGATTCTCTTGCACACCTGCTCCTAAGTGGCCAGGCTGGCAGCTATCCTGCCCAAGCCAGCCACTTTCCTGTGGCTAGTGCGGAGATCGTGGACGAGGTCCACGATATCCGACCTAGCCCAGGCGGGTGCCCGCCTCTTGCGTTCCCGGGCAAGCTCCCGGGAGCCAGCAGCCTGGTCCCGGGAAGAGGTGGAGGGCTGGGGGGCATCGGGTGGGTGGCTCGATCCGTGCCAGGTGCAGGGTGTGCTGGCTAGGTGCTGGCAGGCTTGCACCTGGCACGGGCACCGTAGCCAGCCCATGCCCCTTTAAGGAGTCCGGGGCTGGGAGGGGGGCAGTAGAGTTTCCCTGGTGTTGGCCAGAGTGGCCACCAGGGAAACCTGGGGAGGGCTAGCCTCCCACTAGTTCTAATTAAGGGGCTACACACCCCTTAATTCGAACTAGCTAGTTCGAACTAGGCTTAATCCTCGTGGAATGAGGATTACCTAGTTCGAACTAAGCGCTCCGTTAGTTCGAATTAAATTCGAACTAACGGAGCGCTAGTGTAGCGCCTATGAAAGTTAGTTCGAACTAACTTTGTAGTGTAGACATACCCTGAGAGTGAAGTCCTTCAACCCAAGATAATCTCCTACTCCCGTGAGCCAAGTAGATACACTTATACTGCTCCTTCTGACTGCCTTATAGTGTCCAGACCTGTCTTGCTGTCTCTCCCTAAACACGCATGCAGTAAAAGGAGCAGCACAATGTACAATTAACTTCCCATTTGCTAGTGACCAAGCAAGGCTGCACACTATACCTCAAAAGAGCACTCTGGATCCCCTAATGCACCATTTGTGACATGATTATGATGTTTTATAAAAAAGTTTGCTTAGTAGGTATAATTTGAGAAGTTATGATCTGTTGATCATTAATGGCCTGTTGAACTGTAGGTAAAATCATTGCAGGAAAAGTTATAAAATACTGCTATACATTTGATACTGACATATGTGGTAAGTAGGAAACACACACAGTTAGCCTTTCAGTGGTCACAAAGGAGCAACTAACATTGACTTTACTTATTTACATCAAGATTGGTCATGTGGGTTTATGGCCCATTAAGGAAAATCCACTCTACCAATACCCTGAAGAGTATCTGGGAGGGTGATATGAACTGGATGGAGGCAGTCTAATCCCTTAAACATAGCAAGGATCTTTGTAGCAACTGAAAGAAAGTATAGAAGACAGACAGTGACATCACCACTTAGCCTCTCTCCTCCCCATCCTCAATACCTGCAAGATCCTGTGGAAGACAAAACTTTGTACTGAGAAGATTGATCCCAGAATGAGAAGATAATTCAGCCTCTGCATTATAAATGCTAAACTGGAACACCAAATGGGGCATGAAAAAATCTATTTCACTCAAATCTTAATCTGGTAAAGTTTAGAATTTACACTACAATTTTATTTTTATTTCTTATGTAACCAACTTTCTCATAGAGATTAAACACTGATAATCACTTAAAATCCACCTTTCTGTGATTAAAAAAATAGTTAAATGTTTTAATCTTACCAGTGAGTTTGAGGTATCTATTCAGACTACAAAGGCTGGTATATGTCCATTGTTTTTTGATGAAATGGTGAACTAATTAATGAACACACATTGTCAAAAAGAATAGCCTGAGCAGTGTAAAACAGTATATCACTGTGCTGCAAGCCTAAAGCTGAGGGAGGTACTGGGTGGAGTCTCCCCAGGTTAAATTTATGAATGGCTTAGATAACATTCATGTAACTCAGTAGAGTGTGTATCTCCATATGTTGATGGATGAGTGATTACAGCACCTGAAGAGATTTGCTGCTAGTCCTTAGCACAGCACAGTGAGAGACAGCCCAGGCTGAAGAGTTTAAGAGGACTAAGCAGTCCCATAGTCTAGGCTGTATCTCAGAGGCGGGATGTCACACACACCATGCAAGAGCATTTCTGAGATCTCAGGATTTGTTGTTTGAGGCTACGTCTAGACTGGCATGATTTTCCAGAAATGCTTTTAACGGAAAAGTTTTCCGTTAAAAGCATTTTCGGAACAGAGCGTCTAGATTGGCACGGACGCTTTTCCGCAAAAGCACTTTTTGTGGAAAAGCATCCGTGGCCAATCTAGACGCGCTTTTCCGCAAAAAAGCCCCAATCACCATTTTTGCAATCGGGGCTTTTTTGTGCAAAACAAATCTCAGCTGTCTTCACTGGCCCTTTTGCACAAAACTTTTGTGCAAAAGGGACTTTTGCCCGAACGGGAGCAGCATAGTATTTCCGCAAAAAGCGCTGATTTCTTACAGTAGGAAGTCAGTGCTTTTGCAGAAATTCAAGTGGCCAGTGTAGACAGCTGGCAAGTTTTTCTGGAAAAGCGGCTGATTTTCTGGAAAAACTGGCCAGTCTAGACACAGCCTGAATGGATTATAAACCAGCACATTTAAGAAACAATCTAACTTATCAGACAACAAATGAATAACATATCACTCTAGATTATCCCTAATATAACCACAAAATATTTTTACACTTTGAAGAAACAACATTGCTTATCTGTATCTCTGCCTTTAAAACAAAAAAGTTTTAAATATGAAGTACCAGAGGGGTAGCTGTGTTAGTAGCCTTATTCTGGCCTGCATATTTATAACTGCCTCTAGAAATTTCCACTGCATGCATCTGAAGAAGTGGGTATTTGCCCCTGAAAGCTTATGATCCAATAAATCCGTTAGTCTATAAGGTGCCACGGGACTCCTTGTCACTCAAATATGAAGTAGATGGCAGATAGAGTCAAAGGAAATAGATTGGAACAGTGAGCTGTTAGCTGACAAAGGACCCAGATTTGCTTATTAATGTATTTTATGTGATTGATTTCCATTTGAACTGGGTGATATGTACAGGCTATCTTGGCAGGGGACACAAATGTTTCTGGGTCCAACCTTTATAAATGACCATTGCTATGAAAACTTTGGAACATCTCTCCATCACAAAACTTATCTTCATCCCCAAATTAAATGGATTTTTAGATAGGCTATTCAAAATGCAGCATTGTATCAGAGTAATAAGTAGCTGTCATTAAATATTCAGGTTATTTTACTTAAGTAAACTTTCTACTGAAGTTAAGCTCTCTAAACTGTGGAACAAGTATAAGAAAAAAACAAGCACAATCACAGTTTTATCTGAAAAGGATTAAATTATTTTAAACAATAATTTGCAAAAGACAAAAAAGTGTTAATGATAGGGCCCAAAATCCTCATGAACACAGCTTTAGTTCTGTCTTCATCTGCCTCCACAGCAACCAGTGTAGCAAGTAATGGGAAAACAGTATGAAGACAAATAAGTTTTATTGATGGCCAAAAACATTTACACTAGAAATGTTTCTCTTTCCAATATTAAGCATACATCTAAATATGGTATTTCTTCATTGAACATTTCCAGCACAAATTTAATTCTGCTGTTCAACAAAACTGTGTTACTATTAATTTTCCACACTAACCGCAAATTGCATGTAACCCTTCTGCTGGGGAGGCCCAGCAGCAACCAGGGCCAGGTTCAATATCTAGGGGTGTGTCTAGACTACATGGCTCCGTCAACGGCATAAAGGATCTGACGACAAAGGCTTCTGGGGTTGGCAGATCCCCGTCTAGACTGCCACGCTGTGCCGACAAACAGTTGATCAGCACAGCACGGTGGCCATTTTGATTTAAATGAAGTGGTGATTATTTAAATCGCAGTTTCATTTCCCTTTGTCATCCTGCCTCATCTACACAGCTCCGTCAATGGAGCCATGTAGTCTAGACACACCCTCAGGATCCATCTCTCACAGAACCAGCTCGAGCCCCCATCCAGTAGCCTGGGAAATTCACACACCCCTGGGTGTCTCTGAGAGGCAATGCTTCCCCACTCACAAACACAGAGTCTGAGTATTGAAAAGAAACTTAATGAAAGAGAGAGAAAAGTCACATGGCATTATCTTGGGAAAATACCTCATACAGAGTTCATAGCCTCCTCCCCTCACGAGTAACTGTCCTAGCTCAAAAAGTATTGAGCAATGTCTTTTGCCTCTCAGGCTCACCAGTCCAACAAGGTAAGGGTTCTGTTCACTTATCCTAACTTTCTCTGTACCCCACATTAAACACCCCACTTACAGATCTGTCCAGTCAGTGCAGACCCCGACACATCATCCTGATGACTCTACTCCTTGAGCCTGAGGCTATGCCACCTTTGTGCTGATCCTATTAGCTACCCACCAGTCGTTCCCACCAGCCACTCCACTGACCACCTGCTGCCGCTCCTACCAGCCACCCACCAGTGGTTCCCATCAGCCGCTCTGCTAGCTGCCTGCCACCGCTCCTACCAGCCACCTGCCACTGCTCCCACCTGCCGCCACTCCCACCAACCGCTCTACTGGCCGCCTGCTGGTCATTCCCGCCAGTCACTCCAGTAGCTGCAATGGGTCTGGGCAAACCAGTGGTTTCAACTCTTTAGCCATCACCAATTTTCACTGGGCTAGCAAAAGGACTCCTCATGAAATCTACTTTAGGTCTGTCCTTAAAACAAGGGGCAAAGGGGCAGGTTAAGCCAGTCTTACAGCTCATACCTGGCAGGCATGAAGTAGGCTCACTCAAGCCCTTCCCTCTGCCCCCTCAACTCAGTTCACTCAACTCTGGCAGGGGGGAGGCTTGTTCCTCTGAGACCTCTTACAATGATGGTGTTTCTCTTGCAAGCACTGGTGTCATATTTTACACTTCACCCATTTAGGGATAGCATGATTTGTGACCCACACAACAGCCCCAAATTAGTTACAATACTAATTGTACACATTCCATTCCAACACTGATCCTCCATCAACCCTGGATGAATTGGATTTACATAGCTACACCTTTGATTCCTTTCCCCTCCTGGCATGAGCTGTATTTACATATCAATAGTTAACAGTTAATTATCTCATAGAGCTAAACAATTGGAGTGAGCACACCCACCCCCAGGGCAGCTCTCTCCTTAGCTGGCTGATAGCAAGCAGTATTTCAGCCCTGGCTTACATGCATAAACATTAAAGATTTAATATGTTAAACTTTTTAATTTACACATCAGTGGATAAGTCAGTAAAGCTGATACTCCTACAATAATGAACTAGGTTATTTTAAAAAATATAAATAATAGACCCACTACAATCTTATTGATATTCATAACACTATATTCTGGGTTTTCCTTCGACATCCTTAAATGTTACAATTTTTTGCAATGAGATTCTGCAATTCCCTCATTTATATACAGAATAATATACAGAATAGTCAATAAAAGTTTCCTTGAGGGAAAACACTGGAAAGAAAATATTTATTTTCTATAAAAGACTAGTTAACACTACACTGACATTAATTGAACAAATCTTATGGGAAACGAGGAAGAAGTTTTGTTTTACTCCTGCCTCTTCTGTAAAGGTTTAATTCAAATCTTAATAGTGTTGTCAATGAGAGATGGAATGCAAATGCACAGCATTCCTCAGGAGTTCTCTCACTGAAATTAGAGGGTGAAAATACCTCCAAGGTTATTTATTCTCCTCCCTGATACTACAAAATTGTTCCCTACAATACAATGGTCCCTACTCATTTGGTAAGCTGTGCCCCAGATCATTTGTATTTTTTTAAATCAAAGACCACACATGAAGAGACTCCAGAATCATGTGGATAACCTACAAACAGGCACAAGGGTGCCCACAGGCAGTTTTCTTCTCAGAATCAGGACCTTGACAGTAAGCAAGGGGTAGGCAATAAGTAGTGTGTACGCCAGATGTGGTTCACAAGAGTTAGGCCCTGGTGAGCTGCCAGACACTTTATTTACCTATGAATTTGAAGGTATGTCCTCTCACAGCTCCCATGAAAGGCAATCTGCAACAAACCATGTCCAGCCCATGGACAACTTAGCGTCTACCCCTGCTGTCTAATGGTACAGTGCACAGGATCCTAAATTGGATCTTTGAGTGCTACTGAAACGTAAACAACACCACATAGAAATGTGAAAGATACCATGGTGATGGGGATCTGATTCAGGTGTCTGCCCCACACTGGCATTACAAGGATTAAAACCATTCTAGGGAGCCTGAGCGTAAGCAGCCACAAATGAGGCTGCAGAAAATTAGGGTGAGTAGTAGGTAGCCCAGTAGGTAACAGGGCACAGCTGACTGATAAAAGGGAAGCTGTAGACCAGCGAAGTGGGGAGTCTGCTGCAAGGAGCCAGGGGAAGGGAGGAAGGCTGGCTTTGTAGATAGCTAGTTCCAGGAATGGCCTTGCTATATCTGGCAGGTTTGAGGTCCTGGGAGGAGAGAGTTGAGGGTGTTAATTGAAGATGCTGGGGCAATAGCGAAGCAGTCCAGGGAAGCAGTGCCTTCCTCACTGTAGTGAAAGGCTCTGGCAATGGGAAGCTTCTGAAGTCTTTCCCTGCTGGAGCTTTTCCCCTCTGTCTCCACCCTTTTCTAGCCAAATACACCAGCAGCAGGAGCTGGCAGAGCTTTTCTCTCTGCCAAAGTTTTTCCCTGCTGGAGGAAAAGGCTCCAACATTAAGAATTGACAGCTGCCTTCAACTGCTTCCTTGTGCTGGAATGAATCAACTTGTAGCATGAGAGGTTCCACCAGCTCCCCACTGGAGCCTTTTCTCCACTGCCCCTCCTCCCCTGCCATCAGAGCCTCTCCCCAATGCCCTCTTTCTCCATTGTGGGAACCTTTCCTGCTACAGGGAGCTGCCCAAGTTTTCCCTCCACTACTTTCTCCCTTCCAGAATCTTTCACCATTGTGGGAAAAAAGCAGCAATGTAGGACAGGCTCCAGCAGTGCAGAAGACACACAGCTTGGGAGTAGAGGACATGTAGAGGGGGTGTTTGTGTACCTACACACACCCTTCAAGTGTGTCTTTAATCTGCTTCCCTATGATGTGCCTCATTGGTTATATTATTTATACCTATGTTAGGGATGTTATGTGGATATGTACCATACAGGTGATGAAAACAGAATGTAGAGTTGACATACTTTATATCTCATATAAGGTAGAGATGCAGTATATTATTATTTGGGGGAATATAATACATGGACGGAGAGATTAGACACAGTGTTTTTCATATTCAATTGTTTCAGAGGGGTAGCTGTGTTAGCCTGTAATAGAAAAAACTTAAAAAATAATGAGTAGTCCTGCAGTACCTTTAGGTATGTCTACACTACAAAGTTAGTTCGAACTACTTTCATAGGCGCTACACTAGCGCTCCGTTAGTTCGAATTTAATTCGAACTAACGGAGTGCTTAGTTCGAACTAGGCAATCCTCATTCCACGAGGATTAAGTCTGGTTCGAATTTACTAGTTCGAAGTAAGGGGTGTGTAGACCCTTAATTCGAACTAGTGGGAGGCTAGCCCTCCCCAGGTTTCCCTGGTGGCCACTCTGGCCAACACCAGGGAAACTCTACTGCCTCCCCTCCCGGCCCCGAACCCTTTAAAGGGGCACGGGCTGGCTACGGTGCCCCGTGCCAGGTGCAAGCCTGCCAGCACCCAGCCAGCAGACCCTGCACCTGGCACGGATCGAGCCACCCACCCGATGCCCCCCAGCCCTCCACCTCTTCCCGGGACCAGGCTGGCGGCTCCCGGGAGCTTGCCTGGGACCGCAAGAGGCAGGCACCTGCCTGGGCTAGTGTGGACATCGTGGACCTCGTCCACGACCTCCGCACTAGGCACAGGAAAGTGGCCGGCTAGGGCAGGAGAGCTGCCAGCCTGGCCACCCAGGAGCAGGTGTGCATCAAAATCAAGGTGGTCCACTGAGACCCCCGACCCTGAGCTTACAATGGCTGTCCTGGGTCAGACCAAAGGTCCATCTAGCCCAGTAGCCTGTCTGCCAACAGCGGCCAACCCTAGGGACCCTGGAGGGGATGGACCAAAGACAGTGACCAAGCCATTTGATTGTGCCATCCCTCTTCAGCCTTCCACAAACTTTGGGCAGGGACACCACTCCTACCCCCTGGCTAATACCACTCTATGGACCCAACCTCCATGACTTGATCTCACTTCCCTTTCAACTCTGTTCTAGTTGTAGCCTTCACAGCCTCCTGCAGCAAGGAGTTCCACAGGTTGTCTCTTTGCTTTGTGAAAAACAACTTTCTCTTAATAATTTGAAGCCTGCTACCCATTCCTTTCCTTTGGTGTCCTCTAGTCCTTCTTTATGGGAACTAATGAAGAACTTTTCTGTATGCACCCTCTCCACCCAACTCCTGCTTTTAGAGACCTCTATCCTGTTCTCCCTCCGTCTCCTCTTTTCTAAAAAGTCCCAGTCTCTTTAGCCTCTCTTCATATGGGACCTGTTCCCAACCCCTGATCATTTTAGTTGCCCTCCCCTCTCCCATCCTCTCTCTTCCCCTCTCCCACCTCCTTTTCTCAGTCTCCCCCAGTTTTGTTCAATAAAGACAGATTCAATTTTTGAACACAATTGTCCTTTATTTTGTACATCAAGAAGAGGGGCTAGGGAAGGGTAAGTGGAAGGAGGTGAGGAAGGAATGGGGTACGCACCCCCGATGGGGAGGACTGGGCTGGCTCTGCGGGCTTTTGGGGTGGAAGCTCTCCTGCAGCCCCCCAATTGCCCCCTCTGCCCAGATGGCAGCCAGCGGCAAGTGCAGCCAGGCTGATGGCCGAGTGCTGTGATGTGCCCAGTGTGGGCACTCAGGGCACTCCAAGCCAGGACTGCTTTGCAAGCGGGGCACCCCTGAGAACTGTCTGTCCGGGGTGGGTGTCGGGACCCTTTAAGCACAGCCCTCGGCTAGCTTGACACAGCATCTCCACGCTCTAAGTCCTCCTCTGATGCCCTGCCGGCACTGCTTCCGGCCATCCTTAAGCCTGGTTCAGGGTCCACTTAATGTGGACATGCTAGTTCGAATTAGCAAAACGCTAATTCGAACTAGTTTTTTAGTCTGGATCCGTTAGTTCGAATTAGCTTAGTTCGAATTAACTAATTCAAACTAAGTTGGTTTGAATTAACGTTGTAGTGTATACGTACCCTTTGAGACTAACAAAAATGTAAATGGTGTCATGAGCTTTTGTGGGCATAACCCACTCCTTCAGATGAATAACATTGTATAACATTTAGGAGCTAAATCCTGTAATCTCTGAGAGATCCTCCTTGGAACTTGATATTTTTTCCACATCCCTTGCCTTCATTACTGTTTGGATTTCTTAACTTTCTTGGCACGATGCATAGTCATTTTTTCATGGACATTTGGAAAGGGAATAAATTGATGTGCAGGTGGGTTTAGTTTTACAATCCTGTTCAGTTAATGTCAGATATGGTTTACCTTAACTGTATGCTGTAGAAGCTTTTTTAGCTATTTTTGTGGTCTTTTTTCTAAGAAAACCCAGGAAATATTTGTATTATTCTCTTAAGATTTTTCTTTCTTATTTTTTTTCCCCCTTGGACATATCAGAAATGTAAGGTCTAGTCTTTCTTGACTGGACAATCACTTTAAAGATTCAGAGTATGTGTATTGTGAAGACTCACACGCTATTTGAACCAGTATTGAATCTTCCGCAAAACCAACTCTTTCCCCAAATGTTCATTAATTATTGGAATTAACTATGGTGCTCTTATGCCACCTGAGAAAACCATCAGCACTGGGAAAGTTTCCACTGGGTTCCAGACCCTTCACTCTGCTAGGACAGATGCCTATTGAAATGACTATCCACATTCATGTCTTGTTTTGATGTCATGAACAAGTGAAATATTTAGAACAGCTTATACATTTCTAACAGCTTTTGTTTCCATTTGTTCATCATTAGACTGAGAAAAACAGTTACCCATTGCTTTGTTCATGTTTGTAGTACAATTTATTTACAAGCATAAGAGACAGAATAAATAGATATGTGTTAGTAGAGAATTTCCTTAATGGAATATTGTCTGTAGAATATGATGGATCCACAGGAAACATGTTGCTGTACTGGCTCTTGGGGGTAAATAATCTCAGACATTAATTTAACTATAAATATTCAGTATTTTATATAAACAAGAATAACAAAAGCCATTGCACTAGTCATGTGCTAAGAGAAATAGAAGAAAATCCAACAACAAACAGCAGCTGAATGCTTAAAATCCAATGTCTAATAAGGAAAACACTTTTTCACTTAAAGTACAGAAAATAATTTAAACTAAATGAACCAGATCTGGGAGAGATTATAGACTTTTGACTGTTGGAGTTGTGTGCTTAGCAGTGTATCACAATACGCTGTTCTCATAACACACCAGCTGAATTGCGTTTCAAAAGTCAATCAAGGGTGTTTGAAGCATCATCTGATTTGACATCCTTGTTGAGTTTTAACTGAGAAAGCTAAGGAAGTGAGGATAATTTTGGGAAGCAGTGCGTGAAGTAATTTTTATCATACAGTTTCATCACAGGACCATCACTACGATTTAATGAATAGAAAGTCTGATATAAGACATTTTAAATTATGACTGTACAGCAATAAAGCAGAGTTCAGAGAAAAATGGCACTTTATAAAATAGGATTTGGTCTTCATGCAGTGGCCAGCCCATTGCTAATAGTAACCCAATGACCTGCACTTATTTTCTATTCTCACTTTGAGGACTATGGCACTTCTTAATGCAGTTTAATATTTCACCTTTTCCTTAAGTCATTATGCTTCTGTAATTCCTTTTTTTAAAGTACAATTTTTAAGAGTGAAACGGATTAATTTTTCCCTATTGAAATAGTAAAAACAAACTAATAAAAAATAAAAACATTTATAGTCATATAAATTATGCTTGCATGCATCCAGAAGTTGATAACTCACTAGTATTTAAGTATCTGTGTAAAGAAAGTAGAGAAAAGAGTAAGCACAGGTAACATACAGGTTCTTTTATTTTCCAGAGTTAGATATTTTCAGGCAAGTGTCAAAAATGATGTGGAAGTATACGTTGGATATTTTGAAACAGTGTCCTAACAGAGGTGCCTTAAGTAAAATTATATCTTTTTCATCCATCATGGTCCATCTGAGCTTGCTTGTCCAAATATTTTGAATATGATCCATGTAAATTCAAAGTTTCCTGTTGTGTTTCTAATTTCCTTTTAGTGGCATAATGCCTCAGTGTGGTGTAATTCTCTTTGCAGATACAGGAGAGGAGTTTGGTTTTTCAGTATGTGTGACTAGTAGAAATGCTTCAGAAAGGAAGGTCAGGTCACACTGTTTTCTATTAAGTGTGGCAGGGATGCCAGTAGCATAGATCGTGGCTACGTCTACACTGGCACCCTTTTCCGGAAATGCTTAAAACAGAACAGTTTTTCGTTATAAGTATTTGCGGAAAAGCGCGTCTACATTGACAGGATGCTTTTCCGGAAAAGCACTTTTTCCAGAAAAGCGTCCTGCCAATGTAGACGCACTTTTCCACAAAAAAGCCCCATTCGTCATTTTCGTGATCGGAGCTTTTTTGCGGAAAAGACTACTGTGCTGTCTACACTGGCCCTTTTCCGGAACAGTTTTTCCGGAAAAGGACTTTTGCCCGAACGGGAGCAGCATAGTTTTTCCGGAAAAACAATGACGATTTTACATTAGATTATCATTGCTTTTCCGGAAAAGCAAGCGGCCAGTGTAGACAGTTCACAGCTTATTCCGGAAAAGTGGCTGCTTTCCAGAATAAGTGGCCCAGTGTAGACACAGCCCATGTGTGCTACTCAAAGCAGGGTTAGAGAAAAGGTGAAGGACATGACTCCCATGCTCACTCCCTTCCTCCAAGGCCATGCATGTTACTGCAAATGAACTTTGTCATTGGGTCTTTCTGTTTGGTGGTAGTGGTAACAACACATTCCTCTTCTTCTGAGTGTACTAGTTATAAGTTAGTAAACACTCCAAACCAAATCCCTCTATCCTACATGCATTTTCCACCATGTCAAACCTCCACAGATTGGAGAGAGGGGTCAGGGTTATCTAAATAAATTCCCATGACAAGTAGGTTATTGTGTACATTTTTGATTGTGTGTGTCAGAGTTGGTAAGATTCACATTGGGATCCTATGGTGATGACTTTGAGGACTGGGCTCTCCTAATGGATGTATTAGGCTCAGTATGTTTCCTGATGAGACTGGTCAGGCCTTGATCCTCTAATTGTACCTATGCAGGTGATCCTCTGAATCAAACCTGAGCCCCATAGTGCCCCCTCTTCCAGAGTCATCCCCTACTGTGGGGAAAGGCATTAACAATGTCCTTTCACTGATATGTATAGATGTGCACTACAGTGTGAATACTGCCTGGCTTTCACTGTGCTAAGTATTTACATGTACATTATACACAGCTGCCAGTGGCATGTAGTGTAGATGGAGCCACATAAATACCAAATCTTCTGTTCCCAAACAAGCAATGTAGCCCCAGTTTACCAGTGTTATCTCGACCACCCCCAGCTCCTGTTTAACACACAACACCAGAAATAAATCAAAATAATATCTAAGAAAAGACAGAGATTCCATTAGAAACAAATTAAAAGAAAAACAAACAAAAACTATTAATTCTCACATTTCTGGAATTCATAGTTAAATACTTTATGCTTTTGCTCATATCTGACATGTTTAGAATAAGACTAATTATGAAAATAGATTACAAGTATGTAAGACACTATTCAAAGTGGTGCCTTCTGTATATATACAAAGCCAACAAAATAAATATGTACTTTGGGAAAGAAAACATTTTTATCATCAAATCCTTGAGGAACGCCACAAGATACTTTCCCCCAGTCTTTTTTTCGGTCAATTCAGTACATACCTTACAATTCTTGTACACATCCCCTTCTACTCTAATTCAACAAATAATTTCCCATGTGCTTACATGCCAAACACTTTACTGATGGCCAAGCATATTAGATCTACTACATTTCTCTGTTCTCAAAAATCAATTATCTTTTTAAAAAAGAATGCTGGGTTCATCTGACACAATCTACTTTTGGTCTCGCTGCCAAAATTGTAAAAGGAATCTTCTTAACAATTTCTTCTTCCTTAGTTTATTCCTAGGGTAAAATACTGTCCCTTGTATCAAAGTATTTGTTAATTCTATACCTTTCCATGTAAAAAACCTAAACCCTGCAAACCATTATCCTTCTCTACCACATGAAAATTCATCAGGCTCTTGAATCCCCAGCAAGCCTTTTGGAGTGCTCCTCTGACAATCAGATATGCAGACAAACAAAATAAACTTTGAACTCTTTCCTTTCCCCCTCATGGTACACAGCTTTCCAGAGGTTATTAAGTGAAACTTTGTCTTGTAAAATCATCCTCACTCCTCCCTTTCCACATACTTTTGTAGAAAACAAGTACAAAATAATAGTTTACTAATTTTACTGTGAGTGGCATCTCTAGAAAACAGGGCTGTTATTGAAAATAAATTGTGGAAAACTTGGAAATAATGCCCTTGAGAAATGTGGGGACTCTCTCACGGTAGAGAAGTTAGCTTGTCTTTACAACTCAAGGGTTTTATAAAGATCTCAGGAGCAAAGTGATCTTGTGAGACATAGCAAACACAGCTTGAGTAATCAATTACAATCCAGTCAGACAACCTGCAGAAAATTTATGTGCCTTTTTCAAATAGAGCCAGTGAAGGAATGCTTTCTAAGGGTTATTTTAAAAAATATCACAAAATTTCACTTGACACATATTTCAAAGTATTTTCAAGTATCCATGCACAGCCGTAGAAACCAAAAAGGAAGTTCAAAACCAGAAAAATCACATAAAAGAGTGGATATTCAGTACTAACTGACAGTTACAGCCTCCTCGGTGTCTCATCTCTAGCTGTAGTAAACTTTGATGCTTTAGAGGAAAGAGACAAAAAAAACCCCCCAAAAAACCAAAAACTAAAAAACAAAACAAAACAAAACAAAAAAACAAAGAAACCAACCCTTCTAAGAAGCAAAAAGAAAAATGAAAATAAATCTGGGGAGGGGAGCGGAAGAGTTGATGAATTCACTCCCTCATCACTGCACCTGAGTATTTGAAATCTTGACGCATGAGATTTTACAAATATCAGATCTGGGTAGAAGTGACCACCTAACTCCCATCTTCACAAACAACCGTACTATACAATCCCACAAATAAATTTGCCCTGCTCTTTCTTAGAACTAAGATGTTTGGCCCATAACTCCTATTTGGAGGTTCTTACCTCTAATAGTTAGAAACTATATTATAACGTGTAGCTTGAATTTGTTCATGGTCAGTTTACATCCAGTTGTTCTTCTGCCAACTTTGTATTTTTGCTTAAATATCTCTTCGCCCTCTGTTTATCCCAATATATTTATACAAAACAATCATATTCCCCTCAGCCTTTTTTTGGCTAGGCTAAACAAGACAAGCTTTTTCAACCTCGTCTTGCAAGACAGGCCCTTCATTCGCTGGATCATCTTAGTTGCTCTTTTCTGCACAGTTTCATTCTGAATTCCGTTCTCTTGAACATGGGTGACCAGGCAGTTGTACACAGTATTCCATATGAAGTCTTGTCAATGCTTTATACAATGGCATCGCTACTTCTGTATCCATAGTGGAAATTCCTTGCCCAATACATCCTAGGATCACTTTATGCATTTTTAGTAAATGACAATCTCCCGAGGTGAAAATATATAAAAATGTATTATCTCATCTGCATTTGAAATGATCCCTTAAGCATGCCTGGAATTCATATTTGAAATGACTTGTTCATAAAACAAGATTTACACATGTTACTACTTACAGAGGTGGTCATTTATTTTTTATACCTTGTGCCAACAGACTGTACACCGATTACTGACAGATTTAAAAGCCAGTTTAAATAAGCTTTCAGAACGAACAGAGAGCACTATGTGCATTAATGTTCAACAGATCCATAGTTACAACCATGTTCACTATCGTATAAAATGACTGCACTTCCCAGAACAGTATTCAAGAGTGCTATCATTCATTATTGATTATTGCTTACACTGGAATAAATGACACACTCACAGGATGTATATATTACATCGATTCAGATGACTTTGGATTTCATTTTGCTAGGTGAGCAGTATTCATCTCAATACAAAAGATAGGAGGCAGGCTGATACTTTTAAGAAAGAAAATGGAAAAGAGATATGATTTGCAAATGTGAGAAGTGGCAGTTCACATTTATCTCCATGTGGGGAAGATTAAAAACTTTCACAGCTTATGTAATTTGGTTCATTAAAAAGTATTTCGACAATTTCCATATCAGGGTCATCTCTCGATAAAACACGCAATGATTTTGACATACTGAGAAAGAATACATTCCTATAATGTAATAATCCCTTTTCCTACACTTCCCAGTGAAATCCATTTTTACTTATTATGGGTATCAAATTCTTCAAGAGTCATTTTGTTTCAAATGTGTTAAAGAACAAATGAAAGAATGAATGAGAGAAAACAAAATACACCAAGTAATAGAATGAGCAATTTAAGTTGCCTTAACACAGCAAAAATCACCATTATCCATGTGCCATATGCTGTTTAACACATTTATTAAGAAAAGGTAAAATGAAACTATCTTCTTAACCAAGAGGATTAACTGATGAGCCCTGGCTCATCAATTTTCATGTGCTCCTAAGAGTCTCCCAACCTAAGAGACAGTGAAAGTTACACATTATTGTTCTGAAAAATACAGCCCAGAACTGTAGTGGATGCAACCCAGACACTATAGTTTAACCCAGGACTATCCAGTCAATACTAAATAAAGGATACACACCTTTCCTTCCATTTGAAGTCAATTTTAAAATTCTAATTTGCTTCAGTGAGAGCAGAATTACATGCTAACCTATTTGCATATCAAGTCTCACTACATGCAGCAAAAACACACTTTCATGCATTACATTTACAATGTAACAGTCAATTTTCTGTAAAGAACAATGTTATATTTGTTTGAAAGGAGACCAAGAGATAAACAATGAATTAAAATTTTACCTTCTACAAAAAATGTTTGCAAAACTGGAACTTAGTAAGTTGCTTTGTTGGATATAAGTAAACGTGAAATTTCTCCTCCCTCCCACTATACATGTTTTCTTTTATCAATTCATAACAAAATTAAAGTGTCCAATGCTATTTTGAAAAGATTGGCCATACCTGGGAGTGGAGGAAAAAAGAGGCATGTAGGTGCCATGAATAAAAGAAAACTCTAAGATTATGACTCTCTAATGTTATGCAGTCAGCTTCAGTTGTGATCACAAAAAAAGTCAACCAATTATAGTAGCTGGATCTCCTGATTCACTGTCCTCTGATCTAGTCATTTACCACCTAGTGCTATTATAAACACATATTCAACAGGATACGCAGGTTACTAATTCACCTTGAAGCAAGTGAGCTGGGTTTGGCCATATTATCAGAATGAAAATTAATATGCTATTGCTAAAGGAGACGAGCATGAAGTTGTTTCAATCACTTCTTCCAGGGGACATAGCTGGGAGGAAAGCAAAAACAATAACAGCCTGGTGCGGCAGCTGCCTTCTTCACATAAAAACACTCACAAGAGCTGGGTTCTGAAACATGACCTGAAACATTTCTACAGCCCACATTTCTTTGTCAGACACTATGATCATTTTTATTCATAAATATTGTACAAAAAGCCCTTGAGGGATGCCTAAAGGTGAATGAAAACAGCTGATCACAAACTGCTGTGCAAGCAGAGGAAGACACCATTGCCATATGCAGAATTTTAAGAATTTATCTATTTATCTCAATGTCTTGTTTTAAAATTCACTTATCTCAAATCTTGTAAGAAACTTAAATATAATACCTGAAAGAAAAATATCATTTTACAAGTATACATTCTGGTAAGTACTTTAATTTACTCAACAGAAAAAAAATGGAGAATAACTGGACACAAAAATGAACAAGTAAGAAATTTGACTGAGTTCAGTATTTGTGATTGATTATGTGTCTGTTATGTAGGATTGTTACTCTTCTATGATACAAATAGCTCATTACTTCAGAACATATGTAAGAATATATATAAGAATGGCCATATTGGTCCATCTAGCCCAGTATCCTGTCTTTCTGGATCAAATCTTAGGGGGAATCATAATTTACATTATTTTTCTTTATTTTTACTTTTAAATATGTACTATTTGTGTTTATACAAAATGTACAGTTATTAAATATAGGGGAAAGTAGTTGATGTTAGAGGAGTCCAGCTAGTTCGGATTAGGCTTCCTAATCCGAACTAGCTACTCCGTGCCGCGTGCAGCCGCGCGGCACGGGGTTCGAACTGCCGGCATTTAAAAATGGCGCCGGCTAGCTTCATGCAAATGAAGCCCGGGAAATTCAAATCCCGGGCTTCATTTGCAAGTGCGGTATGCCTACATTACCCTCCTAGTTCGAATTAGGAGGGTAGTGTAGACATACCCAATTAGATTATTGCCCCCTCACCTGTGCTCTGGGGCACTTGGCCTAGGGGACTAGAGAAGAGAGCAGTGGGATAGCTCCCCTCACAGGGAGGTTCTCTCTGGTCCACTCCCTGTGCACTGCCCCAGTGGAGCAAAAGTCAGGGGAGTTACTAGTGGTTTAGCCTGAAATAACAAACATCTAGGGCAGACATCTTTTGCACAGTGTCTGACTCATAATTGACAGGCATTGCGTATTGCTTTCGGTAGGAAGTGTAGCCCAAGTTTGTTTCTTAAGGAAGAAAAGGCAGGATAGAGCTGCTTACACTCAGTGATAATGACACACAGCGTGTGTGTATGTGAGAGAGAGAGAGAGACAGAGAGAGAGAGAGAAGGAGAGAGAAAGAGAGATTTGTGTGTGTGTGTATGTGTGCGAGCAGAACAGGCAAGGAAAAAGAGCATGGAGAAAAGTATGGGCAAGAGCAAATGGGACAAATTTTCAATTTTGCCCAAAAAATCATGACATCCAAGATATCAGCTTGGGTGAGTGGTCTTGGACAGCAAGGCTTGATTGAGAAACCACAGCAAGTGGCATGGGTTGGCCCAGGCTGCTTACCTGGTGTTGGGACTGCTCCACAGGGAGTGGACCAGAGAAAACAGTGCAGCAGACCTGTGAGGGGAGCTATCCCGCTGCTGTCTTCTCTAGTCTTTCCCAGAGACCTTTAGGGAAATAAGGTTAGTCTACCTATGGGGTTTTTTTTGGGGGGGAGGAGGGGGTTTGTATGTAAAAATTAACTTGTGAGCACTTCACACCATTTATTGGGGAAGGTTACAATCCATGTATAAAAATAACATGGTTTCAATTCCAGGAAATTACATCAGTTTTAAAGCTGATAAATAGAAAAAAATTCACAACAAGCTGAAAATTACATACAAATTAAATAGGAGAGGGGGACAAAGGGAGGAAGGTAATGAAATTCTGTTACAGATGTATGGCCAGTCCATCCAGATAAAGTTTGTGAGAATGAGTGCTTGAAGTTAACCTTGACAGAGTAGTTGCCTGAATTCACTACAGTTCTCTTTTTTGAACTGCCTCTATCCAATGTCCAAAAAAAGAACTAAAGAACCATGAGGCAGAGTCTTATTTTGTTGTTCTTGAAATTAACTAAGCCTTTTGAACGGTGATTAATGTGGATTAGCACATGATGTATTTCCAATGATGCATTTCCTTTGAGATTTCAGTTTATCTACTGAGGATACTGGATGAATTGGTCAGATAAGCTAGCCTTGCACTCTATTTTGTATTTTTTTAAAATATATGCAGTAGAGTACAAAATAGAGATTTTATTTAAAAGAGTTCAACCTCAATGAAAACATTCTGCTACTTCTCTGCACATAAAATACTGGGCTTTTTATAAATACTAAATGAAAACCAAGATATAATTAAATACAATTAGATAATATAAGTTGGTTTGGGTAGAAAATATTGATAACTATCTAACACAGCCATCTAGAAATATCAGATTCTTCTATTTTTTATTATTTCCTGTGTGATATCAAAATGTTTAGTTCATTCAAATATTTTTTTCAGATATGCCATAAATCCTTCCAATAAAAGTAATATAGAAAACATTCAATATTCCCAAAGAATTACAGCAATGAGAAGCATCTGACCACTAGGGGACAGTGTCAAGTCACTGCAGACCATACAGAAGCAAAAGATTGTACTTTCACACATGCAAGTAAAATTCATGCTGGTAATTAAGATTTCATGTACAATTCATCACTCTTTGTATGTTTAGTCTAAAGCATAGACAGAATACTAAACTGCAACTCAGAATACATTAGAAACACACACACACAAATATAGTACCTATCCATACAGTATGTACTGGAATATGCAATATGGTTATATATGCATGCCCTAACCACACTCCTAGAAGAACAATGTATGCAAAAATACAGAGATCAATTCACCATTAACATTAGTGGGTGAAAGTCCATTATAGCAAGGGCAACTGTACGCACATTAACCAGCAGTGAATTTGATCACTGGACCTAATCTTTTCATTGGTAAAGACGATATTGAGCAGGACTAGGCTCATAGTATACGAAGTAAGGCATTCCCAGAGGAACATATTCTGCCTCCTTTATTCCAGATGAGAAATATCTTACAGCTCAAATTATCCCATTAAGTTCAATAGGCCCACATAAATTCCAGAGAAGGCCCAATACTTAGTAATACATTAGAGCATTAGCAGACACCAAAATTCAAAACCTTAATAGAAAATCAGATTAAACGGGTTAAAACCAGGAAATTCAAAGTTGGGACAGAAGCTTATTTAAATGTAGTTTTGTATATTGGTTTACTTTTCAGCTATTGTAACTGGAATGAGATTTGAACTACACCTCAGATTTTGCATAATGTAAACTTTTCTGTAAATTGTAGCTACAGAGTTAATATCACAAGGATCAAGTGATACCGCTAAATATCACAAGGATCAAGTGATACTTGTGTATGCAAGCCTATTACAATGAGACACTATCACTTATCACTTTTAAAATAGGAATTATGCAGATAGTCTACAAAATTATGAAAAAGGGACAGAAAAAAGGAAAAATAAAGAACAGGGAAGGAGAGGTGAGCAGAAAAGCGTTTAAGAATCTTCCTTTGTGAGCTGTATAGCCTTGTTAGTACATTAACGCTTTCTAGTTCTGTGTGTTTCATGTTGTCCTCAAGCCTCAAAGTTAGTCATTTATAAATAACAATATCAGAGATTCTGTTCTGTAGAGTGAGAGGGGAAAACTTCCTCTAGCCTCTATGGATTTTTTTAAATCTAATTTTTTAAATTTAAATGTATAAATGAATTTAGTTTAACCTAGCAAGGTTCTCTGTTTTAAAAGAGTATTCAAGGTTCCTGGTACACAAGAATCCTATCACATACATATTGGTATGTAAGAAGTCACTCCCCTGTCGTAACATTTGCTTACAATAACTGTTTCCACAAATGTACAAAAATATGAATAAATGTTCCAAGATATATGGAACAATTCCATCACCAATTAGATGTTATAAACACTAATTTATTCATCCTCATGAACAGTGAGTGCAACAGATTCAAGATGCTCTGTGTTAAATTTGAGCCTGTTCCTCTGGCAGGCAGCCCAATCTGAATTAAAGTCAAGAAGCTGGGATTGCTCAGTAGCTATGAAAATCAAAGCATAGGTGACTAAGACTGGGCCTCCAAAATTAGAAGATTTTGAAAATATCTATTTCATGCACTCCGTAGACCTTGATCACATGAATATTGATCCAATCACTGAACACAAAAATTAAAATCATGTTCGCTATCTAATGTTATATGTCTGTCACATGGCAGAGATCAATATTCACTAACTTTCAAGAGCTACTATGAAGACAGCTCATTGCTGAGGGCCATGGTGGTGCTTAAGTACAGTTTTACACCCACAGCCATTTCAGCTCATACAATTAATAAGAAAAGGGGTTTGCAGAATGTTTTCTTTACATACATAGGACATATATTCCCGGCTTTGCTTTCTTTTCCCAAAAGTACTAGCTGTTCCTCTTCCAACTCCCCTCTTCCCCAAACATAACCAATGAAAACAATCCACAAAAAGTTCACCTTCCAATATGTTTTGTTAGTCTTTAAGGTGCTGCTGGACTATTTGTTGTTTTTTAAGTTTTTCCAGTTACAGACTAACTTGGCTACCCTTCTGAAGCATCCAATAAAAGTTGGAAATGGAAATTTTCAGGCTAAAAGACAGTAAACCAGGGATTTAAAATGGAAACTGTCATACAGCCAAAACTATAGTGGTTAACGCCCAACACATAATTATTATAAATGAAATTTAGCTCTCATAGACAACAGTACTTCACAAAACTGTGCTCATAAATAGTTACAGCAGTGTGTGCAGAATTCCCTGTGGATGGACAACTGAGTGTGTGTCTCAGGAAGTGTTTAATAATATTATTCATTAATTCTTCATCTCTTTCAGCTTGTCTTTGCAAATACCTGACAATTCCCAAACCCTCATGGCCCCTACATCCCATCTCAGAAGGAACTTTGTCCAAATGTTTTTTGGAAGTATTGAACATAACAACATTGCCTGTTCTGCAGTTCTGGGAAGCAGCACAACAGGCATTGGGTTCCATGATAACTGCATGCTCCAAATGCTGTCAGTCTAGGACTCAGCTGAAAAAGCAGGCATGCAGAGTCTGAAGGCATGTCTTCATTCACTGTGCTGGAAATCAGTGTTCTGACATTCGATTTAGCAGGTCTAATATAGACCAGTACATCGAATGCAAATGGCAGCTCCAGCTGGCATCTGTATTCCTCACTGTAAGAAGTAATGGAAGCCAATGCGAGTGTTTGCTCCCATCGGCCTTCCAAAATGGGGATGGTGCCAAGCTTGGCTTACAATAAGATGACTCCAGCTACTTATTCTACATAGGTGGAGTTGCGTACCTTAAGCCAACCTTCCAGGTGTAGCGTAGACAGGGCTTAAGACAGCTCTACTTTCTTTGCAAACTTTTCTTCTATCCATGCAGACCATAACAAGTACCAGTAGCACATGGAAGAGATGAAAGAATGGGAAATGGTGTCAGAAGCAGGAGTTTGTAAGGAACAGTGATTAAATACCAAAAGGACCTTCTCTGTTCTTATTTCCAGTGGAACAGAAGATTTCTAACTTGACTGCATTCCAAGAATATCATTGCATGTTTTTGATGTTCCAGTGCATATTTGTGAATCACTGCACAGTTTTAGTCCCTGCATATCTGACAAAAAGAACAGAAGCCTAATTCTAATCTTGTTTACACCAATCTGGAGAGAGTAACTCAAGTTAATGAAATTACCTTATTGTAAAATACTTAAAATGATACTAGAATTAGCACCAAGATTTTAAAGCGACTTTTGTCTGCATACCTGAGAGCTGAGCCTCGTTTGTTGAGAATAGTCAGACAACTGATGAGATAGCATCCAACATAGCAAAAATTATTGTAAATTGATTTGCACTAGTGTGATGAAGGACGCATTATAGAGTAACAATTCTTAGTTTCCTCCTTTATCGTGCAACAGACTAGAGGCTATCCCAGCTGTACTCCTAGAAAAAGTACAACTGGCTCCTCTTTGTGTAACCTCTTCATCAGACATCTTGCCTGATCAACTTCAGACCCTTCAATCAGGCCCAGCCAAAGAGTGTGTGGGGCCTCCCGATCAGGTGGATGGGGCCGGGAGCTGAGCAGTGCAGGGCCCTGAGTGTGCAGTGCCCAAGGTGACTGCCTTGTTCACCTTGCCAAAAGGCCGGGCCTGCCTTCAATATGCTTTTCTTTCTGCCAATCCATAGATTATTCTGCTTATCCACCTTACAGAGATCCTGTTGGAGGGCTCAGTCAATCTAGTAGGTTTTTTACTTGATCCCTGCCCACAACTGAATCCAATTATTGTCCCCTGGGACTGTCTGTGCTAGCCTTTCATCTAGTGGCAGCCAGGAACAAGCAGAATGGCTTTCATAACTTCTGGTATCTCAAAAGAACAGTGAAGAATAGGTCATAAAGAGGTTTCTTTCCGAAATGTTAAGGGAAACCTTTAAACATTTTCATTTCTCTATTTACATAAATATTACTTACCCCTATATACCATGCTTATCTATTCACATACACATGTTGCATCATATATTTTAGTGGATTTTGTTTGCACTGTTTAGTTACCCATTCATTTTGCTTCTTTTAGGATGATACAACCGCCAATATTTAAAGAAAAACTCAAAACCAAAAAATAAATAGTTTTTGCAGTTTTATTGCACAAACTGATGTTTCCATATTTTTTAGAGAAATAATCCATTCAGGTTCCAAACTAAAGGCTTAGCCCTAAATAATCATTTCGGATCAAGCACTTCACTAGCATTCAAGCAAAACAATTTATCTGGAGTTTTCCCAAGCCTTTCCTACTTTTGCACAGTTGGCAGAATGAGAGATGATCAGGGCTACCAACCGTCAGTAAATTTATGGACTGTCCATTAAAAAATAGCCAAAATTGGAGATGTACGTAAAGTCTATAAAAAATGTAGGTCTCTGTAAATTTCGTAAAAGTGAAATAAAATTTCAAAAAACAGCATTTATTCTATAGCAACTTCTTCTGTGCTGCTTCAGCCATTTTTCTGTGCAGCAGCAGATATTGGATGTTTTAGTTGTTTTAGTTGTTGAAGTGACAATGTGAATCACATGATCCACATGATGTTATCATCTACATCATCTTCCAGCACCATGACTAACTAAATGAAAGTGAGTTAAATAGCATATTGTTCTTGTGATGTATGAATGACAACAATTATTTTTCACTTTTGGCCATTTATGTCATCTTAATATAATATAAAAATTACGTCCATAAAAAAAATTGTCTGTCTGTAAATTTTTTTCATTTTCTCCATAAATGAAATTTCTGTGGGTTGGCAACCCCGAAGATGACACAGCTAAGACAAGGGACTCAATACTGTGATATACATTGCAAAATACAAGACTTTTAATACACAGACCTGCGGAGTCTGGTAAAATTGGAAAGAATATGTTAAGATGCTGTCACCATATTGGATTACTGATTGATATCAATGAGGAAGGGAAGTAATTTTCCCTTCTTAACATAGGGATTCTCTGAGGTTTCTGCCTTCTTTTGGGTCAGTGATTAAAGGTCAGGTGGACATACCGCATATACATTTTCAAGAGTGGAGGAGGGGGCATATTAGTGGGCTTAGTCGTTCCTGTATTCTTCTTCTATTTTTAAGAATTTTGTGATGAAAAGATAACATACTAAAGAAAAAATCTGATGCTAGCAGACATTTACACTTTTAACAGTTTTATCACAGCAAAGGCGACTCATGGTCATTAAGACTTCTTCACTATTTCTGATAGCTGCTGAATTCTCTTTTAATGTTCAATGCCATCTCTGAGAAACAATTCCAAGTTTCTTTTATTCATCAAATATATTTTATCATTTCACTGTGTTGTTTCTATTTGAATTCAGGAGGGGGGGGGGAGAGGTTTATTTCATTTTTAAAAATTTAACTTGTCAAATTATTTAGAACTCTAAAACTTTAAGGGTAATTAATATGGAGCTAAATAATTTTGGGGAAATAAATACACTGATGATGAATTTGATGAATTTGAAAAATTCACATTTTTTCCTGCCTATGCTTCCTGAGCAAGTTGTACCCTTCAATACCAATATTCTAATTATGTATTTTCCCACCAAGTCTCTGTGATACCAACTATGCCATAGTTGTGTTTATTTATTAGCACTTCAAGTTCTTTCTGCTTATTCCCTACACCTCTTACATTTGTATACAGATATCTAAGATAGTGATTTGATTTTGTCCCCCAGATCTGCCTTGTTGCTCTTTTATCTCTGCTATTATAGCCCAAGCTCTCCTCCATTTCTGACCCTTCTCCTAGGTCTCCATGTTTTTCACTTACCTGTGTGCTTTGGCCACCTGCCCCAATCAAACCTAGTTTAAAGCCCTCCTCACTACGTTAGCCAGTCTGCATCCAAATGCTCTCTTTCCCTTCCTCAAAAGGTGAGCCCCATCACTGGGTTGGCAGTCCTTCTTGAAACAGCATCCTGTGGTCAAGGAAGCCAAAGCCCTCCTCGTGACAACACCTTTCCAGACAAGCATTCACCTCCAGGATGCACCTGTCTCTGCTTGGGCCACTACCTTTGTCAGGAAGGAGTGAAGAGAACACCAGTCCAGACTCCTTCACCTGTACTCCTAAGGCCCTGTAATCACTCTGGATCTCCTCAAGAACACATCTTGAAGTATCATTTGTGCCCAAATGGATGAGTAGCATGGGGTAATAGTCAGAGGCCCAGATAATCCTCGACAATGCCTCCGTAACATCTTGGATATGGGCCCCTTGCAGGCAGCATACTTCCCGAAATGTCCTGTCAGGGCAACAGTTGGGTGACTTTGTCCCCCTCAGAAGAGAGTCTCTAACCACCACTTCCCTAGGTTTTCTCTTCGTGGTGGTGGCTACAGACCTCCCAGCCTCGAGGGTACCAGGCTTCTCCTCTTCTGCCTCAGGGGGTGATTCTTTACTTCTCATATTCAGAACAGCATAATGGTTCTCCACAACCACAGTGGGAGGGTTGGGAGCAGGGGTGGAACACTATCTGCTGCCAGAAGTGATCAGCTGCCAGTAACCCCCCTGAGACAGAGCCATCTTCTCCTCCACCACTGGTATGTCAGCAGTCTTTTCTAATGGGATAGTTTCCTCTGCCTTAGCTGTCTCCACATGAATACTCTCAAGGAATTCCTCATGGAGTCAGATGTTCCTCAGCCTAGCTACCTGTTCCTGTAGTTCTCCCAGCTGCTTCCTGAGAGATTCCACCAGAAGGCACCTTTCGCATTGGATGGTCCCTGCAGCATGGGTTTCATGAAGTGGGAATTGCAAGCTACATTCTCTGCAAAAACCACACCAGGATCTGGGTAGAGGCATCCATGGTCAGGTGGTCTGTCTAGCTACAGGCACAGGTGGAGGAGACAGCAGTCCTGGCACAGATGTTGTGGGTCTTCCTTACTCCTTCTTTTAGATTTAGATTAGGACTCCTTCTTCTAAATTCTCTCTCAAACTCCTCTGTCTAGAACCCACTATCCACTTTGCTCCCCTGGTCGCTCCGTCTCTGGCTTTTAAAACCTGCTCACCTAGGTCAGGCCTACTCCCTCATTAGCCACACTGGGGGAGGCTGATCACAAGTCTGAGTAAGGCTGATCAAGGGCAATCAAGGGAACAAAGGATCAAACACTACCAGACACCGAATCACAACTGTCGCACTAACTGAAAACAACTGAAATCAGAAACAAAATGCAAAGAAACAGTCAAGCAAACTCACTCACTTCAAAGCTAATACACTCACCTGGGGCCTGTTCAGTGCAGAATTCCTTGCACTCCCCCTCAAACACTGTTCTTGCCATGACTAGTTTTAGGGATATTTTCCCTTTTATTCCACCCTTCTTCCTCCCTATTTTATAAAGGGGAGATAAATCATTGTTCAGAAAGTAGTGATACTACAGGCAGGACCTCCCTGGTTTGGCACCCCCAGGACCAGATCAGTCCCAGATGAGGGCCTTTGCCAGACCAGGGAAGTAATTTATGGCCCCTCTTCCACCAGTCCTCACCAGCGCTGACTGCTGCCTCCCCTCCTCCGTCCCTGATCCTCACTGCTCTGCCAAGCAGCCCCGCTGCCTCTGTGCACCAGGCTCCTGCTGTTGAGCTTGGTTCCCGTTTCTGCATCCAGCTCCTGCTACTGTTCCAGGCAGCCCTGCTGCCTCTCTGCCCTGGGCTCCTTCTATCTTTCCAGGAAGTCCCACTGCTGTATGTTAGGCTCCCACTACACTGCCAACTTGCAAATCTCCCAGGTGTTAGCACTCCACCGGGACTCTCAGACCACGGATGCTACCGAACTAGAAAGCCTCCATTTAGAGAATTTTACCCTCTATTACAAATTTTTAAAAACAACTGCTTCCCCTCCCCCTATTAATCTTCTCTTTCCCAAAAGAAACATTTGTCGTGACAGTGATCAGTAATTGCTCAAAGGGAAAAATGTCAGCTCTATAGTCTCAACATAGCAAAACACTTAAGAATGTGCTTAATGTTTTGTACTCGAGCAGTCCAAGTGAAATCATAGAATAGAATCCTAGGGCTGGAATATCCTCAGGACATTACTGAGTCCAGCCTCCTACCTAAAGCAAGACCAATCCCAACTATCCCATCCCAGTCAGGACTTTGACAAATTGGCACTGAAAAACCTCTAGGGATGGAGATTCCACCACCTCCCTAGGTAACCCATTCCAGTACTTCACTACCCTCTTAGTGAAATAGTTTTTCCTAATATCCAACCTAGACCTCCCCACTGTAACTTGAAACCATTGCTCCTTGTTCTGCCATCTGTCGCTATTGAGAAAAGCCTCTCTCCATCCTCTTTGGAACTTCCCTTCAGATAGTTAAGGGCTGCTATCAAATCCCCTGTCACTGTTCTCTTTTGCAGACTAAATAAACCCAAATCCCTCAGCCTCTCTTCATAGGTCATGTGCTCCAGGCCCCTAATCATTTTGGTTGCCCTCCTATTGACCCTCTCCAATGTGTCCACATCCTTTCTATAGCGGGGGGGCAGGGAAGAATTGGATGCAATACTACAGAGGTGGCCTCACCAGTGCCGAATAAAGGGGAATAATCACTTCTCTAGATCTGCTGGAAATGATCCTCCTAATGCACCCTAATATGTCATTAGCCTTCTTGGCTACAAGGGTACACTGTTGACTCATATCCAGCTTTTCATTCACTGTAATTCCCTGAGTCTTTTTCTGATGAACTGCTACTTAGCCAGTAGGTCCTCATCCTGTAACAATGCTTGGGATTCTTCTGTTCCAAGTGCAGGACTCTGCACTTGTCCTTGTTGAACCTCATCAGATTTCTTTTGGCCCAATACTCCAATTTGTCTAGGTCACTTTGGACCCTATCTCTACCCTCCAGCATATATACCTCTTCCCCTAGCTTAGTGTCATCCCCAAACTTGCTGAGGAAGTATGTCTAGCTTTACTAAATAGTTCTTAATTTGTTCTTTCTCCACCAAGGGCTGCCCATTTCCTTCTCATACTGTATTGCCTAGTGCAGCAGTCTGGAAGATGACCTTGTCTGTGAAGACAGAGGCAAAAGAGCAGAGTATTTCAGCTTTTCTCACATCATCTGTCACTAAATTACCTCCTTCATCCAGTAAGGGCCTCACACCCTTCTTGATCACTACTCTCTTATTGCTAACATGCCTGTAGAAGCCTTCCTTGTTACCCTTCACTTCCCTTGCTAGCTGAAATTCCAATTGCACTTTCGCCTTCCTGATTGCACCTCTGCATTCTTGAGCAATATATTTATATTCCTCCCTAGTCATCTGTTCAGGTTCCCACTTCTTTTAAGCTTCCCTTTTGTGTTTAAGCTTGCCAATGATTTCACTGCTAAGCCAACCTGGCTGCCAACCACATTTGCTTTTCTTACTACACATCATGATGTTTTGTTCCTATGCCTTCCATAAGGCTTCTTTAAAATACTGCCACTTCTGTTGAGTATTTTGTTGTCATTGTTGTTTTTTTTAAAATCAAGGCAGGAGAGCTAAAACATGCCCCCAAATGAAGTCAAATGTGGCTATGAGTGTAAACCCATATGGAGGGAATGGGCATATCAGATTGAATGTTGTGCTTCCAGCAACCTTCTTCAGAGGACACTCAGGGTCTGGAAATTCTAGATAATTATCCTGGAAAACTTCTGGTATAAATGAGTCTCTCAAAAGTAACCTAGCAATATAACAGTACTGCCATTCTACATGCTCCTAATAGCTGAATTTGATCCTGCATCATCCATCATATTCATGCCTGAAAAGTTGTTACACGGATATCATGGCATGCCATACATCATGCTAGTGACTTCACACATAACATGGAACTATTAACAGTCCCATTTTGGACCCTGCAAAACAAGAAGGATATGTGCATGAAAGTTCCTTTGCAAGTTCAGGTGCTAAGATAATTTATCTTTGAAAATCTATATAATGCATCACAGAAAGCAGGAACAGCAGCTTGTCTCTTCCGTTCCTTTAATGCTGGAGAAAGAAAAATTAAAATGGTGGTATTTCATCAGACAAATTACATTCTAAGAATCCTCTCTCCAGAACTCTCCAAATAAACTGTTAAAATATTGAAAATCCTAGCCTCAGAACAAACCATGCAGTAAGGCTCCCTAAAACTATTTATCACATAAAATGGATATATCAGTACTGGTTGGTTAACTCTCCAGTCTCATCACAGAACCTGTCTCCTACTCTACCAAGAAATATATCACACAACTCAATACTCAAAGCACCTTATCTGTCTTTTTGAACAAGATTCCTGAATCAAATTACCATATTCTAGGAAAGTTTATCATGTGTAATACTCATTGGTAAAACCCCATCTTGCAGTTTACCTAGGTTAATAAATATATTCAAACTCTAAAAACGACTTGAGTTCCCAAGTAGTACTTTTGTCAATATTACAAGGCCCATATTTGTAGATGTAAATTAAGACTAAGAATACGGACCAATCCTGAAGAAACAGGAAGTATGTGAGGTCTTATTTTTGAAAACAGGATGCCAACCGGTAGGTAGAGTAAAGAAGTAGGAAACATTCTACATAGGTTGACTTTCCTCCAAATAAAGTTTTCAAAAGAAAATGAAAAAAAATCAGCTAATTTATGGTTCTCTCATTACAGAAAATTGTTATTTTTTTCTTTATATAATATTTTCAATCTATTTTTCCACCATCTTGGGAGAACTGACATACTACTCAGTATTGAGAGCTTGTGTAAACGTGAGATAGAATAATAAATGAAGTCCTTAGTCAATAGCTCTGTATTCATAATAAACAAGTATTAGGACCAGCCTATGTTAACTCAACTGTGGAAAAATAAACAAGAGACTTACTGAGTCAATCAGAAAGATAATTATATAAGAAAAGTTCATCTGTAGCAGACCTATTTTTTATTTCTCATACATAACTACACCTGTGAGCATATCTACACTAGGAAATAATTTTGAAATAAGTAAAAATAATAATAAGTTATTATTTTCAAATAATAAAATCAAAATAGCATGTCCCTACCATGGGAGAGCATCAGAATAGAATTATTTGAAATCATATGTCCACACTGCCTTGGATTTAGAGCCCCTGGAATCACTCCAGGAGGGTGGATACTTCCTATGGCTTCTTGGTCAGGCAAGCTACAACGCGTGCTTTTAGGGGCTCCTCTCTGTGGCTGCATCTCACATGCCTCTCCTCTACTGCCTGCCCCCTCGCGGGACACAAATGGATTCAGTGTGCTCCAGTTGCTTTTGTAGACACAACAGCACTGAAACCATGGAGTGAGAGCTCCTGCAAAGCAGTGCCAGGCTCATGGGCCTCATGTTGCACCTCATGGTACAGTTTGTCCAAACTGCCCACATGCTGTGAACTTGATGGAGCTCTGCAAAAGGCTCACCCCTGCCCTCAGGCAACAGAACACTCAATTGCGACCCACCATCCCTCTGCAGAAGCGTGTTGCAATTGCCCTGTGGAATCTTGCCATGCCAGACAGCTATTGCTCCATCAGGAACAAGTTCAGGGTGGGGAAATTTACAGTCAGGGCTCTGCTCATGCAAGTAGCCAAGGCCATTAACAGCATCTTGCTACAGAGGGTCATCACGCTGGACAACATCAACACCATCATGGACGGCTCTGTTGCCATGGGCTTTCCCAACTGCGGGGTAGGGGGCATAGACGGTACCCACATCCCCATCCTGGCCCCCAGCCACCATGACTCAGACTATATAAACAGGAAGGGGAGCTTTTCAATGGTGCTTCAGGCTCTGGTGGACTACAAGGGAAGGCCACAACTCCAATGTATTTCAGAACTCAAGCCTGTTCCAGAGCATGCACGCTGGCACTTTTTCCCCCCACTGCACCATCAGAGATGAGGCTGGGAGTAATGCCTGCCTGTGTCAACTCGTGAGGCTTTGGCTGCCCTTGAGGTCTCACCACCCCATGTTCTGGTGCCTCATGCCCCCTGGGGATGTAAGAGGGGAAGTCTGGGTGGTGGCCAGGGAGGGAAGGTGGCTGGTGTCTTGATCCATGCACCAGGCTGTGCACTCCATCACCGAGGTCCCAAGCAGCATTCCGCTGCTCCAGGTCAGCTCAGCGTTCCTCTCACTCAGCAGCTGGCTCCCGGTGCTGCTCCTCAAGCTCCAAGATGACTGGAGGCAGGTCATCTGCTCAGCACATCTTCCTTGGCTCTCTTCCTCCAGGAGATTCTGTGGAGTTGGGAGGATGACATGGGAAATGGTGGATGTGACATATTTGTGAAGAAAAGTGCACGAAGCCTAGCCCTAATCTCTGAGCAGACACCAAGGTCTCAGTTCAGACAATGGCAATGTGCTTCGAATAAGGCCACCTATTGCCTGGATAGTGGGCACTTTCACGCAGGGACCCAGATGTCCCAGACAAGCATAACAAAACCCATGGTCTGCAGACAAGCAGGCATGGGAAGGTGCTGGCCATACCAGAAGCCTGCAGGCAGAGGTGGGGGGATGGGGTGGTTTGGTTTCCTTCCATGTCTTGCACACACCGGGTCCACTACTGGTGATATCCCACAGAGAGAGAAGTTCTATGCCTGCCTGCTGGAGGAGGTGTGGAGAGGGTGTTGGGGGAGGTGTGTGTAAGCAGCAGAGGCCGCTTGCTAGAGAGTGTGCTAAAGGGGTCCCCTTCTCTTCCTCCTCCTGGTACATTCCCATGCAAGGGGCCAGTCTCTTCCACATCACCACTCTTGACCTGGAGTGGATGCTGCCTGAATGTGAGCATGAGTCTGTGCCGTGTGGTTCCATGGCCCCAGCCTCCTTAGTGGTGGCTTGTCATGAGGCCATGGAGGCCAGAGTAAGGTAGGCCTCTTCAGAAACTTTGTGAGAAGGATTGAGGGGTTCCTGAGTGAGAACGTCATGGGGCTGAGTGTTCTGGACTAATGCTGCATATGCACCCATGTGCACAAGCTGTTGTAGGACCCCCAGGCCAAGAAGGCTGAGCAAGGAGTGTGAAGACCCTCTCAGCCTGCCTCTTGCCTCTGAGTGTAGATAGGGAAAGTTACAGAACTCACCTGAAGTGCCTTCCTTGGGTTTGTCCAATGCCTGGGAGACATCCTGGGAAGGAAGGACTGGCTTCAGGGTGAGGAGCAGATCCTGGCTTGTCGGCATGGTCACCTGGCTAGCCTGTTCCTGCTCCTCCTCCTCCTTACAACCCCATCCTTATAGAGGCTGATGCCAGGAATATCTTGGTCAGACTTGATGACGGTGGGGATGATGGTGGGAGGAAGGTGACCTGCCCCTCTCTGAGGATGGCATAGAACTGCTCAAAGTATGGCATGTGTGAGGTGCGACCCCAGAGCATTCACTCTGCTCCCTGGGCTTATTGTAGGCCTACTGGAGCTCCTTTATTTTCATGAGGGCCTTGTTGAGGGTCCGTGTGTATCCTTTTGCAGCTACGTTAGTGGCCATCCCGCCATAGACATATGCATTCCTTTTTCTGGTGCAGAGATCCTGGAGGCTGGTCTCTTCACCCCAGACCATGATGATTCCCAGGATCTGCACACTAGTCTAGGCCGGTGCTATCTTGCATCCCAGGACAGTGGCAGCCGAGGGTGCTGTGGGAGTGCTGGCAGATGTTGGGGACTCGGAGGGAGCAATGGGGTCGGCCATGGCTCCTGGGATGATGCAGTGTGGCCTGGGGCTGGAAAAGCTCTCCTCATGCCCCAGGCCATTTAACCTGTAACCTGCTGCTTTTCCTGTAACCTGCTGCTTTAAAAAGCTCTGCAGAAGAAGGGGAGCAGTGGAGCTGGCAGATGCAGCCAGAGAAGCCACAAGTATAGCTCTGAGAGGCCTCTGGAAGCCAAATATTTCCAATTAGCAGCAGTGGAGCATCCACACTCATACTATTTCAAAATAACAATTTCAAAATAAGAATTATTCCTTGAGGAAATCTGGAGTATGGATTTTGAAATAACCAGTCCATTATTTCAAAGAAATGGGCTTGGTAGAATGGATGCTCCACTTGTTATTTCAAAATCAGGTGGGTTATTCTGAAATAACTCCCTAGAGTAGACCAGGACTGTACGTGCTCCCAACTTTTCCAAGAGAGTCTCTATTATAATGAATTCTATTGAAATTAATTTGTTGCACTGCAACAATTTTTGAAGAAAAAGCAGCTCCTTGCAGCAAGGAGATGAAGTGTCAATCATAAGGATTTTTATACTACCATATGAAAGAAGGACATTTCCAGAGTTGCCTAATGTAAGAGGCTAGAAACAGCCTGTGAAAAGCAGAATTATGTTGCCTACACAAGACAGTGTTATAATTTAAAAATTCTTGGAAGATTGCTAATGTTAAACTGTCATCATTAACTACAGAGTACATATACAACCATTCTCCCCTACAATTTGAAAATGATGAATCTACTGCTCCAAAATAGCCTTTCAATAAGTTCACCTAATCTTGTAATATGGGGAGGAGATAGATTCATTAGAGATCCAGGACAAACAATAGTCAGAGTTACTATTTGTTCTGTCAGGATTCATTCAAACAAACAGTTAAGCCAAAAGCCATGATCTTCCTTTGGGGGAAAAAAACGTATGAAAGTTTGATTGATGAAAATCTTAATTTTTCCTTACCGCCTTTTGTGTGTGAATTGTGGAAAATTAATGCAGCTGACAAGATGAAAACTGAAGCCTCTGAGATGTGATGCTGGTGAAGCCTCTTGTATATCTCGGCTACGTCTACACTGGCCACAATTTCCAGAAAAGCCATGCAAATCAGGTAAGTCAGGATAGGGAAATCTGCGGGGGATTTAAATAAACATGTCCACTGCTTTTTTTCCAGCTTGGGGAAAAGCCGGAAAAAAAGCGTCTAGACTTGCGCGATCCTCCGGAATAAAGCCCTTTTCCGGAGGATCTCTTATTCCTACTTTGAAGTACTTTGATCCTCCGGGCTTTATTCCGGAGGATCGCACCAGTCTAGATGCTTTTTTCCGGCTTTTCCCCAAGCCGGAAAAAAAGCGGCGGACATGTTTATTTAAATCCGCGGGGGATATTTAAATCCCCCGTGAATTTCCCTATCCTGACTTACCTGATTTGCATGGCTTTTCCGGAAATTGTGGCCAGTGTAGACGTAGCCCTCCTGTTTATGTTAGAAATATGATTAGAGATATGCAGACTCTGATGTTAGGAAAACAACAGTTGCAAATGTATTTATGTTGTTCATATTAGACATATAAATAGCAATAGTTTTGAGAAAGATATTATAGAAGAAATGGTTGATCATCATACTAGGGAACAACCAGCAACAAGATTGGACATCATTTACTGTGTATTTAAAGCTAGTGATTGATCAAGAATGCTTCCAGAAATTTCTGCTATAATGAATAAATAGATGTTACTTATTTACTACTCCTTAGTACTACGTAGCTAACAAAACCTGAGTAATCATATATTAGAGATTATAAATAATTCCCAGAATTCATTGCTATATATTCCAAAGGTTTATTAGTCATTAACTGTTGCAGCAGTGGGAAAAGAATTGTTTTCTGTGTCCTGTTTTCCTTTATGGGATGTGGTGGATGTTTCCTTCTACCGCATCCTCCATATGCTTTCAGGACTGACAGATAGGAGTGACTGTATATGACAGTAATCCATTTCTGAAAGCATGCAGAGGGGAAGTAATAAATCAATATCAGGAAGGAAAGAGTGTGTCAGCCATCCCCAGGAGAGGTCAAGTCTCTGTACTCACAAACAGATCCCTAAGAAGAATAGATTTCGGGAAAGGAGAAGAAATATGGAACCAAGTTCATCATCAGTCCCTGATGACTAAATCTTTAGGTGGCCAGGTTAATGCAATGCACATAAATTGAACCCTGAGCTCCCTAGTGATGTCAGTTCCACAGATAGTACTGATTAAAACCAAATTGAAATGTTTCTGCTCTACTGACTCTAATTACAGCTTATAGCTCTATGAACTTTCATATTATAGCCACACATATTATGTAGCGTTTTGGCTGAAAAATATATTATACTATGTTGGTCAGAATGTCCATTAGACATTCTTTGACTTTGGATGTGGAGATACAGCACAGCATGCTGAAAATGAACATATTTTATTTGAGGATCACTTCTTTACTTTATCGGTTTTTTTAATGCTTTCAAGCTTTTCATTTTTCCAGTGCAGACAGATATGTCCATCCAGTGTACCTCTCAAGACAAGGGAAAAGGGAAGGTGTCACCCAACCCGCATACAGAAAGATAGCAAGACATTGCCCTTGCTAATGTACTGAAATATTAGCAGACTTACCCACCATTGCCACAGCCTTCCGGGCATAGCCTTGGGGATGTGGGGAGGGTACAAGACTAAGGGGTGAGGGATAAGGTGGGATTCAGGATGGAACTCCCCACCCGCCCGGGGAGTGTTTTCTCCCCTGTTCCAGACCTCACCTGCTCCCCAGGGGCTTGTTCTCTGCTCTCTCAGCCTCTCCTCCCAGTCCACCAAACTTGCTGCCAGCACACTCGCTGCCCTCAGTGGTCACTCTCATACCATATCCTTCCAAACAGCAGCCCCTCCCTTTACATGTTATGGAAAACTGTCCTTTCCCCAGGGCTTCTGGTTGTCCTGACATAAACAAACTATGACCTTTCTTTAAGTTAGAAGAAAAAGAAGCTGCATACCAAAATTGGTAGTCCTAGCCCTTTTGGGTACGTCTACACAGCAGGGCTAAAATCAAATTAAGCTATGCTACTTCAGCTATGTCAGTTGTGTAGCTGAAGTCAAAATAGCTAAATTCAGCTTTTGGCGCTCTCTACATAGCAGGAGGTCGAAGGGAGAACACTCTTCCTTCAACTTCCCTTAGTCCTCATGAAATGAGGGTTACCAGGAGTTGGAGTATGAAGTCCTCCAGCTCAACATTATTTAGAAATAAAAACTTGTAGAATAGACACACAATGTGTTTTTTTTTTAAATAATGTCAGCTATTCTGAAATAATGCTACTGCGTAGATGTACCCTTACTGTTTAGGAAGAGTTCTTGAAAAAACAGACTCACAAACGGACACATTCTAAAACAGACAGACAGACAGACAGATAGATAAGGCAATTGTGCAAACACCATCACCACAGATCTGTTGAACTTTTATAGCTCTGGACAGTAATATTCTTGGATTTGGCTACAACACAAACCCACCCTGTTTTGAATGGTAATAGATTGCAAGCCTTTCCTAATTGGCAGTTCTATGTTGCAGTACTGATCGTTCAAAAGTTGCTCTTCTTTTCTTATTTCAGTGTAATTTATTCTAAAAAGTCATCATCTGCTGGCAAAGTCCACTGGTCCTATTCCTAACCTTGAAATGCTGGACCAGAAATCAAACTGCAGTCTCTCAAGAGATGCAGGCACATCACGTTTACTAGCCACGTTTGCAAGCTTAAACATAAAAATAGCTCTCACGCAGCCTTATTGAAGGGTCTGAAAATTTTAAATCTAGAAATCTGGTAATTTTTCTGAACATTCTTGTGTAAATATTACAACACAATTTGACAATAATGGATAAAGGCAACCTTTGTAACCTTAACAGCTTTATAGGATAAACACAGTAGTTCAAAGACAGAGAAAAGGCCCTCAACCCTGCCTCTATCCTCCAATTTACTGCTGTCAGAGCTAAAATCCATAAGGCAGTCCAAAAATTCTTAAAGCGGGCTTGCAATCTGTAAGGTAATGACAAAATGTAGTTTGCTTAGAGTAAACTTAATTATAAAAAATCTGACTATACCCTGCATCTTTATAATATAGTATGACAGGACTAGATTAGAAGGGGAGAGAGACAGCTGTAAAAAGCAGAAAAAGCCCTGACTAATTAGGAAAGGGTTACTTCAGGGAAGCCAGGCACAGTTGACCCAGAGTTATCAGGAGCCAAGTAGGAGCAGCGGAGATGGGGCTGCTATAAATCAATTAGGGACAGCTGCCCTAATTTACTTCAGGCTGCCACGGGGCCTTTTTTAAAAAAGCCTTCCCTGCTGGGGAGAAATAGGGAGAGAGTGGGACAAGATTTAACAAGATAAGGAAGGGTACGTTTACACTACAGCGCTAATTCGAACTAACTTAGTTCGAACTAAGCTAATTCGAACTAACGCATCTAGAACTAAAAGCTAGTTCGAATTAGCGTTTTGCTAATTTGAACTAGTGCGTCCACACTGATTGGACACAGGGGCGCATTTAAGGGCGGATGAAACTGATTCTGGCAGGGCATCAGGTCAGTAGTTGCGTTGTGTGGCTGCTGTCTGAGGCTATCTGAGGATCGTGCTTAAAGGGACCCCCCTGGACAGCCGGTTCTCAGCTTTTCCTGCTTGCTTGCCAACCTCGCCGAGGGACAGCAAAGCGTTGGTCTCTGTGCCCGTCTATGTCAGTGCTTCCCTTCGGGGATGTCGCCACAGGTGGCAGCATGGAGCCAGAGCTCGCCCTGCACCTTTTGGTGAACTTTCTGGACTTGCTGCTGCAAGCCTGCCAGCAATGGCTCGAGGCTGCCTGGCACCACCTGGTGCACGTCAGCCCCCTGCCTCTCCACCTGGCCGCCCTGGGGGCCATGGAGGAGCCGCGGCGGCGCCCCGGCACCGGCGTGCCCCGCCGCATCTGGCGTCTGGACACCAGCAGCGACTGGTGGGACTGCATCGTCCTGGAGTGCTGGGAAGACCGACAGTGGACCCAGAACTTCAGGATGAGGAGGGACACCTTCCTGGAGCTCTGTGAGTGGCTTGCCCCTGCTCTGCGCAGAAGGGACACTCGCATGAGGCCCGCCATCCCCCTCCAGAAGCGGGTGGCCATCGCCCTCTGGACGCTCTCCACGCCAGACAGCTACCGATCCGTCGGGAACCAGTTCGGCGTGGGGAGATCCACCGTCGGAGGAGTGCTCATGCAGGTATGGCACTCGTCGGCCACTGCGCCGGGGAGGAAAGGGGGCTGCAAGGAAGGGATGGGCCGCCCCAGGGACAAAGGGGGGGGCGGGAGGAGGCGAAAGCGCCCTGCATTCGTGCACCGGAGGGGTCGGTCTGTCCCGGCCGTACTACATGCCGCCAGGGGGGTTGCTTCTGGGATTGGGGCGCGGGGTACTACCAGGGCACGAATGCTCCCAGCCACCCGGGCGCCCCACTGATTGGCGCTTTGCTGTGTCTTTCTCCGCAGGTGGTCAAGGCCATTAACCGGGTGCTGCTCCGCAGGGTGGTCCGCCTCGCCGACCCGGACGCCGTCATCCTGGGCTTCGGCGCCCTCGGCTTCCACAACTGCGGGGGGGCCATCGATGGGACGCACATCCCCATCCGTGCCCCGGAACACCAGGCGTCCCGGTACGTCAACCGCAAGGGGTACTTCTCCGAGGGCCGTGTGTGACCACCAGGGACAGTTCACGGACATTAATGTGGGCTGGTCCGGCAAAGCACACGATGCCCGGGTGTTCCGCAACTCCTCCGTGTGCCAGCGGCTGCAGGACGGGACCTTCTTCCCCGACCACCACATCAGGGTCGGGGACGTGGACATGCCCATGTGCCTGGTGGGGGATGCCACCTACCCACTGCAGCCATGGCTGATGAAGCCCTACACGGGGCACCTCAATCCCTCCCACCAGGCCTTCAATGCCACGCTGACCAGGGCTCGCATCATGGTGGAGGGGGCCTTCGGGCGACTGAAAGCCCACTTTCAATGCCTCCTCACCCGTCTGGACCTGGCCGAGCACAACATCCCTCCCATGGTGGCAGCATGTTGTGTGCTCCACAAATTATGTGAGAGAAATGGGGAGGCTTTCCTGCCAGCCTGGATGGCTGAGGCTGAGCGCATGGCTGGCCACTACGGTCAGCCCTGCACCGCCACCGTCCGGGAAGCCCAGCGGGGGGCCGTCCGGATCTGAGAAGCCCTGCGGGAGAGCTTCCTGGTGGAGGAGGAGGACTGACCTCTCCCTGCATGCCCCACTGGGGCCTTCTTCCACCCTACCCCTTCCCCTTTCCCCTCCCTACCTATTGTCAAATAAAGACACCTGTTTTTCAAACAAAAACGTCTTTTCATTTTACATAACTGGGGTGGGGGGAGGGAGGGAGAAAGAAGGGTGGGAGAGGTGAGGGGGAAACCTGGGACGAGGGAGCTGGAATGGGAGGAAGGGAAAAGAAAGCTCAGGGGTGGGGGTCCGGCTGCCTCTCCTGTCTCGCAACACTGCGGGTCCGGGGGCGTTGGTGAGGAATGGTTGTGGAGGGTGGGGCAGGAGGGACGGGGGGTGTGGAGGAAGCAGGAGCGGGAGCAGGAGGGGGAACAGGAGGAGGAGGAGGAGGAACAGCGGGGGAGCAGGGGGAGCAGGAGGAATTGGGAAGCGGTTGAGCAGGCTCTGGAGGTGGCCTCGCAGGGCACGGCCCTGCTCCTCCAGTGCCTCCAAGCTCCTCCGGCGCAGCCTCAGGTCCTCCTGGACCCAGTGGTGCTGGAGACGGAGCTGTTGCTCCAGGAACCGGAGGTGCCACCTCTGGTACTCCTCCTGGTTCCTGGCTCTCCTGCTTGCCCGGGAGCGGGCGGCTGCTGCAGGCGGGGTGGTGCGCCCTGCAGACCCAGGTGCTGCGGCTGTGGTGAAACAAGAACAGCGGTCAATTACCCCAGGGGCCCAGGTGTGTGAAACCCAGCTCCCCTCTGCAAGGCCAGGGCCCCTGCAGGATCCCCAGCTGCTCCGTGGTGGGCAAGGCCCAGGCGCACGGTCCCGGGGCTCCCTCTCGCCCCAGCCCCCCGTACACATAAGGGGAGCATGATGGTACTCACAGGTGGACGCCTCCCCGGCCTCAGACGACACAGGCGAGCAGCTCTGTGGGGTGCCTCGGGGGTCCTGGGTCCTGGGCAGGCTGCCGGCAGGCTCCTGGCTCTCCGAGCCCTCCTCCTTCTCCTCCTCCTCCGTCTCTTGGAGCGGTCCCTCTGCCCCGGGGTCTATCATGACCCGGAGGGCAGGGACGGCATGAGCCCCCAGGAGGCTGTCCAGAGCCTGGAAGTGGGGGCACGCCTCTGGGTTGGCCCCTGGCAGGCAGGCCCGGGAGTAGGACTGCCGCAGGTCCTTTATTTTCCAGCGCACCTGCTCCTGGCTGCGCTAGTGGCCCCTGGCGGCCAGGCTGGCAGCCATGCGGCCATAGACTGCCGAGTTCCTGTGGCTAGTGTGGAGATCGTGGACATTGCAGGCTTCCCCCCAAACCTTGATGAGGTCCACGATCTCCGCACTAGACCATGCATGCACCCGCCTCTTGCAGCCCCGGGCAGGGTTCTGGGAGCCGCCAGGCTGGTCCCGGGAAGAGGGGGAGGGCTGGGCGTCATCGGGTGGCTGGCTCATGGGTGTCAGCTGCTGGGTGTGCTGGCACGGGTGCTGGCAGCCTTGCAACTGGCACAAACTGTGTAGCCAGCCCGTGGCCCTTTAAGGGATCCGGGGCCGGGAGGGGGGCAGTAGAGTTTGCCTGGTGTTGGCCAGAGTGGCCACCAGTGCAAGCTGGGAAGGGCTAGCCTCCCACTAGTTCGAATTAAGGGGCTACACAGCCCTTAATTCGAACTAGTAAGTTCGAACTAGGCTTAATCCTTGTGGAATGAGGATTACCTAGTTCGAACTAAGCGCTCCGTTAGTTCGAATTAAATTCGAACTAACGGAGCGCTAGTGTAGCGCCTATGAAAGTTAGTTCGAACTAATGTCCTTTAGTTCGAACTAACTTTGTAGTGTATACATATCCAAAGAGAATCAGAAAAACTAAGGTGAACAACAGTGTTGCCAGAAATAGCAAGGAGGCTGAGGAGCTCTGACAAGGAGTGTTTGGGATCTTTTCTCTAAGAAGCCCAAGAGTTCAGCTGGTAGCTAGAGAGGACCCAGGCCCACGATGACCAGGGGGCACCTACTCCAATACCCTTTTAGCAGAGGGACCGAAGCCCAGACCCTGGTAAGGGCAAGAGGGACCCATGCTCTAGTACCTAAACTGTGAGACTGTGTATTGAACACGGGTCTGGAGCCCATGAGTGGGACTGACATGGCCACAGTATATGCATGAGAGAACATTTTTGAAGTTGCCAGCAGATTACATTTTATTTTATTTCCCTGAGTTATGTACCTAGCAATGCTCCTACAGGAAACAAAGTACTCAAATATTAATCAGGTTTTTATTATTTGATATTTGTAAAATATGCATGCAATTTACAGATAAATATGCAGAAACAAAACTCCAATCTTCCAGCTTAGATGGCTTGAAGTCACATAGCTTGACATCAGACACATTCTGGCTTAAGTGTTAAGTGACCTCTACTTCTATGTCAATAATAACTCTTCTTAATTTGCTCAAGACCTCCTGGACACTCTGGCAACCATGGGCTTATCTCAGTAGCCCCCTGAATATACAAATTTGGGCATAAACTACTCTTGGTTTTTTGTTGGATAATGGTAATTTGAAGTCCCACCTATTTTCTCGACCGGCAGGAGGATTTGTTTAACTTGTTCATTTAACTGTGGCCAATGAAAGACTTACTTGGGATTTATATTTCTTTAAACTGGTAGGTAGTTCACTTCATACAGCTGAGTAGAAGGCTGAGATTGGTGTTTGTCTTCAGTCATTAAAACATACATTCTCCTGCTGCACAGAAGAACATAGATCACTCTGTCCTGGGGATAATCTGAGACACACGGTTTGATTTGTATGGGATAAGGCCAGAATGCCAATGGCAACACTTAATTTTACATCAGACTGGTTGCACTTAAACTACCTTCTGAAGTCCTATACTAAGGCCCAGGCAGAGGCAAAAGTAGTATTCCTCTCCTCCACCATTACACTGGAAAGTCAGAATCATCAATACTATTCCAGGTAATTAAGAGCTTGGCATTCATGACAACAGATTATAAGGACACAATGAAACCATAGCAATCTTTATAGATTTGGTGCTATATATAGTTCAATAGCCTCGATTCTGTTCATGCCACATCTAAAACAGAAACATGACTGATTAGATATATCTCAAGAAGAATTGCATGCTTATGGCCTTGCTAACAATGAAACTTGTGAAGAAGAGGAAACAAACCAAAGAAATGAAACTCTCAGAGGGTCCAGAGGTTTGGGCAGAAAGTCATCCAAAAGTTGGAATGCTTATTGGAATGTAACCCTGATGTCTTGTTTCATAAACAGAGCAAACAACACAACAGCAGGCTGTAACTTTGTATTAGGAGTTTTCCTTTGCTTTGAATACTGTGTGTGAAATTTCTGGCACGCCTTTATTCTGACTTGTTCAGAAATACTCTGATCATAGCTTTTCCTGCTTTATTTCAGGATTTCCACTTATAGACAAAACCTGGTTTAGCTGAGATGAATAAAAATGCAAATAAATGAAAATCTGAGACCTTGGGCTAACTTTCTAGTCCTGATTTTTCCTGAACTGGAACAAAATAAAAGTATTTTAGCTCCTTCCAATCAAAACATAATGAAAATTAGTTAACAGAAGAAATGACGAAGATAGACATAAGAGATGTAGATGTATAATAAGCTCCCCCACCCCCAATAGCTTTACAGAAATTGAAAGAAAAGACAAGGAAGTTACTCACCTTGTGCAGTAATGATGGTTCTTTGATATGAGTGTCCCCGTGGGTGCTCCACTACAGGTGTCGGGCTCGTCCCAGCGCCACAGGTCAGAGATTCATCAGCCATAGTCCAGCTGGACCATGCATGCGCAGCAGCCATTGTGTGCCTTTCATGTTGTTTGTGAGCGTGTGTGTGGTCTAGCTCCCGCCAGTTCCTCCATATCTGAAAAACACAAAAGAAAGAGACCAAAGCGGGGAGGAGGGCGGGTTGTGGAGCACCCATGGGGACATCTACCTCGAAGAACTATCGTTACTGCACAAGGTGAGTAACTTCCTCTTCTTCTTCGGGGAGTGTTCCTGTGGGTGCTCAACTACCGGTGACTACAGAGAAGTAGCCTGTTCTACGGAGGTGGGAATCCCATTATAATCTATTCACTATAGAGAGTACTGCAGAGGTAACTGCTGAGTTATGCACAGGAGCATCGATGGTATAATGCTTAGCGAATGTAATGTCCGAGGACCACGTTGCCGTGTGACGGATGTCTTGCAATGGGACCCCTTTGAGGAATGCCATAGACGTCACCATTGCCCTGCTCAAATGAGCTTTCATTGTGCTTGGAGGGGGCTTATTGCACAATGAGTAGCAACATGAGATGCAGTTCATGACCAGGTTGGAAATGCGTTGAGCTGACAACAGTTGGCCCTTAGAACATTCTGCCACAGAGAGTAGCAATCACTGAGACTGCCGACAGGGACACATTCTCTCGATGTAGAAGGCTAGAGCAATACGTACATCTAATCTATGTAGCCGGGCTTCATGGCTAGAGGAGTGGAGCTTGTGATAAAATGTTGCCAGGACTATGGGTTCATTGATATGGAACTCTGAGTTGATTTTCGACAAGAAGTTTGGGTGCGGACGTAATATGACCCCATGACTGGTGAACAGGGTGTATGGCGGTGTAGCCGAGAGCACCGCCAGCTCACCTACCTGACGTGTGGATGTAATCACTAGCAAGAAGTTGAGTTTCATGGTAAGTGTTGGCAGGTCACAGGTAGCTAAAGGCTCAAATGGGGGATACGTAAGTGTGTCCAAAACTAGCTCCATGTCCCACACAACTGGGGGTTTTCTTCTTGGTGGGTACAGGTTGTGTAGATCTTTTAGAAAGCATTTAGTCATGGGATGGGCAAAAATCGAGTAACCCTCTATCAGTTGTCTAAAGGCGGAAATCACTGCAAGATGAACTCTTATGGATGGTAACGCTAAGCCCAACTGCTGAAGGGGCATGATATAACCGAGAATGTGATGACTAGGACTGGCAAGTGAGTCAAGGTCATTAGCAGCACACCATAAGTGGAAATGACGCCATTTATGCAGGTAAGTTGTTTATGTGGAATTGCGTCTACTATGCATTAGTACATGTTGTACTTCCTGGGAACAGAGAAGTTAGACATGTTGGAATCAGCTAGGAGCCATACTGTGAAGTGTAGTCGGTCAATTTGTGAGTGAACCATAGTTAACCCTCGCAGTGTCAGAAGGTCGGGTCATTCTGGCAGATAGTATGGAGGGCACAAAGACATTTGAAAAAGGTTTGGGAGTGAAGTCTGCCTGGGCCAAAAAGGAGCTATGAGTATGACTGTGGCTCGGTCTGTTGAAATCTTCTCTAATACTCTTGGGAGAAGAGGAATGGGAGGAAAAGCATAAAGTAGATGGCGGTTCCAATCCATTAGGAATACATCCCCAAGGGACTTCAGTCAGACACCCACTCTGGAGCAGTATTCGGGGCACTTTGCATTGTGCTGTGTTGCGAATAAGTCTATAGTGGGGTACCCCCACCATTGGAAGATATGCCATGCTACATTCTGATTGAGTTCCCATTCGTGTTGGGGAAAAAAATGTCTGCTGAGGGTGTTGGTAATGATGTTGTCCTCACCGGGAATATATGTAGCTAGGATGCTGACGTCATGATGAATGTATCAGTTCCATAATCTCGTAGCCTCTGCGCATAGGGTTCTGGACTTGGCTCCACCTTGACGGTTCATGTAATAGAGCGTGGTAATGTTGTCGGTAAGGACTTGGATAGTGTGACTGCAAATGGTGGAGAGGAATCACTTGCAGGAGTTGAATACTGCCCTCAGCTCTACTAAATTGATATGGATTCTTGTGGGGTCCACTTTCCCTGAACATGGGATCCTGCACAGTAGGTTCCCCACCCCAAGAGAGATGGGTCTGTAGTAACTTGTATCGTAGGTTGTGGACTGCGAAATGGAACGCCATAGAGCATGTTGTTGGGAGAGGCCCACCATGCCAGGGAGTCCCTTACTATCGTAGGCACTGACACTGTTCTGTGTTCATCGGGATTGCCTGGGCGATAGATGGAAGCTACCCAATGTTGAAGGCACCTGAGGTGTAATCTCACATGTTGGGCTACATAAGTTGTGGCTGCCATGTGTCCCATGAGCTGTAACCAGGTCACTATGGGGACTTTTGGGCAGATGAAAAGAGTTTGAATGAGATCTTGTATTGTATGAAATCTGGTTAGAGGAAGGTAAGCTTTGGCTGTTGTAGAATCTAACCGTGCCCCAATGAACTCGAGGGACTTTTGAGCCATGAGGGACGACTTTGGGAAGATGACCACAAGCCCGAGGGTTTCAAATAGGGTTCTCGTAATGTCTGTAGTGCGTATGGCATCTTCAAGGCATGTTCCTTCAATCAGGCCGTCGTCTAGGTACGGGAATATCATGATGCTGTGCCTATGTAGGTGCCCTGCTACCACTGACAGGGTCTTTGAGAAGACTCTGGGTGCTGATGAGAGACCAAATGGAAGGACTCTGTATTGAAAGTGCTCCGTACCTATGAGAAATCTAAGAAAATATCTGTGTGCTGGGTGTATTGTCATGTGAAAGTACACATCTTGTAAGTTGAGGGACATAAACCAATCTCCGATGTCGAGTGCTGGAATAATGGACGCTAATGTCACCATCTTGAATCTGTGCTTGTGAAGGTAGCAGTTGAGTCCTCGCAGATCCAAAATCAGTCTCCATCCCCCAGATTTTTTCTCAGTCAGAAAGTAATGAGAATAGAACCCCTTTGCCCTGAAACTGGTGTGGTACTCTCTCCACAGTGCCAATATGTATTAGGCGCAGGACCTCCTGCATTAGGAGAGCCTCGTAAGATGGGTCCCTGAAGAAGAATGGGGATGGAGAGGTGGTTGAGAGGAGAGAAAGGAAAGGAATCATGTAGCCGGATGACACTAGTTCCCAGATCCACTGGTCGGTGGTGATGGTGAACCACCTTTGCCATAGTGGTCGTAGTCTGTGGTAAAATAGCTTCCACGACTCTGGGTGATATTTGAGGGGGATGGTCTGCAGTCCCTCCATTATTCTGTCAAACTGGCTGTCAACTAACTTTCTAAATAAATCTACTCTATTTTTTCCTCAGGTTTGAGGAGATGCAGATCGCTCCGCCTGCAACGGTGGCTGGTTAGGAGGAACTGGCGGGAGCTGGACCGCAAGCAAGCTCATGAATGGCGCAAAATGCACGCGATGCCCACCACACATTTGCGGTCTGGCTGGACTATGGCTGATGAATCTCCGACCTGCAGCACCAGGACAAACCCAACACCTGTAGTGGAGCACCCACGGGGACACTCCTGAAGAAAAAATAAAAGTTTATAAGAACTAGAAAATTTGGCTAGGAAGCCAGGTTCTACCATTACATGTCATGAAACTTATCTAAAGCTATAGAAACCTGTACAATCTTTGCTGTGGTTAACAGACCAGAAAATGGACCAGTTACAACTCAAAGCACAAAACAGAAGGCTAAAGTATATTTGATTTTGGAATATTAGACCCACATTTTAAAAAGTGCAATAGAAGGAGGATGGAGAATATTGACATTTAAAGTTATAGTGCAGGTTCAGTGCAATCACACCATGAAAATCCCAGTAAGGTATAATTAGCCTGAAGTTTACCCGGACCATGGACTTCATATGAGGAAGAAGAGAAGAAGAGAGGAATAAAGCAAAAGGCAGTAAAACCACATCACTGGTTGGCTGTACGACAGTTAAGGCAATCTCATTAAAAGAATCTCTGTCAATCTGCTTGAAACTTTTAACTGATATATCATGCCATCCAAGTTCACAGTCATAAAATCAACCTCAGCTGACCCTGAGGAATGGATTTTTAATAGATACACATACCCATGAGTATTTTCTAAACACTAGGGATGTAAAATCCCATTTAATCAGTTAACCAGTTAACAGTTATGTTTAACTACTTAACCACTTAACTGTGGGTGAACAGAGGGACTCTCCAGCCCAGCTACACTACCTGACTGGGCTGGAGTGCCTCCCACCTGTGGCGTGGCACACCTGGCCAGGGGCTACTCTAGCTGGTTAACTGTAACCGGTATGCATCAGCTAGTAAGGGTGAAGCTTGCCAGTTAATCAGTTAACCATTGACATCCCTAATAAATATACAACTAGATACCTATATTTTAATTCACCATTCTTTTGCTGTAACTGTAATAACTGCACCAATGGTTCAGCCATGGAAGGGTGGTGTGCCATAGGAAAGGAGAGCAGAATATAGAAGCAGGAAAAAGCTAAATGGGAGGGCCTTTAAATTAAGGACAAATAATTTGAAATTGGCAAACGGAATTAAGGGAAACCAGTGACAAGATCACAAAGGGGAAGATGTACAGAACATATAAACTTTTGTTATTTTCCCAGAATAAATATATAAAATTAGTAGGTATGAGGTTAGTGGATGATATTTTCAGGCATTTTAGATTGTTGAAATATCAAGGAAAATGACTGAAAGGTGAAGTGTTGTTTTCAAGCTTCTTTTTTATAAAAAAGGAGGAATACAAGAAAATACAGACCTTGGATGTATTATAAATCATAATACTAAAAAATGTAACCAAATGGCTAATATCCAAAGATAAAACTCAGAATGAAAGATGGAAATGGACATTTAAGGTGGATCTCAGACACCTTAACTTACATCTAGAACTCTATTGGAATTTGATAAAGAATGATGTTGTTCTGGTGGTGGATTTTATTTTGAAATACACAATTAAATTTATTATTATGAGCATTACAATTATACCAAACACACTCCATCTGTATCAAGACTCATTTCACTAAGTACTGAAAAAAATACATGATACATGAACTCTGACTTGAAGTATTTTCAGTCTTAAAAAACACAAACTAAAAAATGCTAGGGAACATGAACACAATTCTAACAAACTGATAGCAGGCATGTATCATGTTAGCCTCATGTGTTTTGTTTAAAAACATTGGGCATAGCTTTCTTTCTTGTCTCATAAAACAAAAACTTAATATTGTGAGGGTTTGGGAGAGCATTCAGAAGTAAGGAAGAAACTGCTGAGGCATGAAAGAACAGTGAGAAAAGGTAGAAAAAAACTGATCAGGAGGGCAGGTACAAAGCAACAGTAAAAAGTGAGAAATATAAATAGGAAAAAGTTGGATAGCTGCTTTTACTCAACTGTATGACTTTTACTCAACTGTATAGGGCCAAGAGATTAACCATTGCCTTATCTTATGTCAACCCAGAATTGTGTACCCACATATTGTAGTATCTAATGTTCTAACTTTGGAAATAGATCAGTGTGTCTCAAAGTGATACACAAAACCACTTTGAAGAACTTTAACTGGCCACTCCAGCGTGTTTATTTACTAGCGTCACAGCCTCGGAGCCTCATGGCTCCCAGTGGCTCCAGTTCAGCATTTGCAACCAAGGGGAGTTGCAGGAAGCCATGGTGGGTTGGATCACCACTTCCCATGGCTCCGCTTAGTTACCAATGGTAAACTGGAACCAATAGGAGCCATAAAGCTCCATGTCTGTGGTGCCATTAAGTAAATACCTCAGAACAGCCAATTAGGAGCTCTCTCTAAGTGGATTCACAGACCACTTTGAGAAATACTGAAACAGATGTAAACTTCCAATGGACTTTTTTTTCTGCTTTGGCACGGCTCGTGAGTAGGGAAACTGGAAGATTCAATGTGTAGCTGAGAAACTCACCAGCAGAGATTGGCTGGACTCAATGTCAGTGGTGACTTTAACCCTCCCTATAGGAACAGAGCATGGCCTGAAGCCAGGCAAGGGTAGCTCACATGGTATCTGTGGTTGAGTAGTTGCTCACATCACAGTCTGCCAGTAAGGTCCTACCAATTAGGTTTGTGCTCAGACTATACAGCTGACAAAGTTAATTGTACCCATTATAATATAATTTAGCTCTAGTCTATGGGAAATCTTATTTAGAGGGTCTCCTAAGCATCTAGCCCCAGAAAGGGGGTAAATTCAGATCATATGCTATGCATATAACTTCTGCTCAAAGCAGGGTAGCTGTTCTGTGACAGCACATATTTGTTGAAATCTCCTTTTATGTCCCCCTGAGGCCTCAATTCAGTAAGGCGAGTAAAAAGTCACACTGAACTCAGTTGTATTCAATGAGAAAACTCTTGTATTTAAGGGTATGCCTGAGGGTATGCCTACATAGAAGCATTATTTCAGAATAACTAACATTTCAAAATAACATAGTGCTCATCTACATAGCAAGTCATTTCTTCAAAATAATGTTGAGATGAGGACTTCTTACTCTGACTCCTGTAACCCTCATTTCACAAGGAGTAAGGGAAGTCGAAGGAAGAGTGTTCCTGTGTAGACAGTGCCAAAAGCCAAATAAAGCTATTTTGACTTCAGCTACGCAATAAAGCCTTTAGTTAGCATTGTTTATGCCTGATAACGAAAAAGGTATTAAACAAAAAATGTCACACTAGACATAATCCCTTTACCCATTTCTTTTCCTCTGACTGATAATCATCTGTGAATATTGTTCCTGTGTTAGAACTCAATTAAGCAAAGTCCCACTGAAGTTATGTTGAGTTTTATGCTAAAACAGGGTCTCAGATTTGAATATTTGTAATTACTAGATGATCGACAAGATGGCAAGCTGAACATGGGAGGCCCTACATGAAGAGAAAAGTCAAAGTATTTGAAGACCTTTAACATATGCCAACTCATGTTCAAGATATGCAAGGACTGTTTTATTGAGAAAGAAACCAGAAGGCAAGCTAATTAGGGAGAATGCATAAACTGAACAAGAATCTATCTCATGCCATCCTGACCTTCTTTAGGCTTCTGGAAATACCTTTACACTAGCTGTCACATTCTGAATTTCAGTTGAGACTAGTGAGGGGTTTTGATACCACCTGCTTGTAACCTTGGGTGCTTCACACTGCTTAATGTTTAAAGATAAAGTATTTGAGCAGCACTCCAGTCAAGCCCAGGTTTCCACCAGCCTTGGTTATCACTTTCAGGGTCATCCCACCATACCTCCATTCCTGATTTTTCACCAAAACACGTCTTTTGCAGTGAAGTTCTGGATAGTTCAGATATTATAAATCTGTTCCTCCTGTAAAGGGTCACTATACAACAGTTTTCTTTCCAATTTGTTACACAGACAATTCAGTTTAAACACAGCACTGGGTTAGTTTTTATTAGAAAATAAAACAAGTGTATTTGACTACATAGAGAGATTTTAAGTGAGTACAAATACAAGGCATTAAAGTAAAAAATAGTTGCAAGAGACAAAGGTAGAATGCTAGGGAAATTTAACTAACTAGATTTAGCAAGGTAAAATCTTTAACAAAGGTTCTCAGCAATGCTGTTAATCAAGTTTTCATGATTAAGAACCCACCCAAAGTCAAAGACTTCTTCTTTTGTCTACTTGGGGAAAAAAAGAGGGGGAGGGGAGAATGAAAAGAAGAGACACTAGGGTGCTTTTGTCACTTCCCTTTATAACCGAGTTTCCCTTCCAAAAGAATCTTCCTGAGGGTTACCCATAGATCAAATTCCTTCCCACCATGAGGACAGATCCATGAAGTCTTCTGGAAGGAGAGGGTTGATGATGTTCTTAAAATGCAGAGTGATCAAAAGAATGGCCAGTTGATAGATAACTACCAATTAACTTTGAAGATCTCTCACTAAAGGCATCAGCTTGCCCTTTGTCTTTGAGAAAAAGGTTACCTCTTTCTCCAGACTTTTCAGTCATAATTTCCACTTACATTCAAACCTTGCCTGCAATATTGCAACACACATTTCTCCATATTATTATTAACCAATGAGTTTTTCATTTTCACATGATACTACATAAGACATATTCTTCTGTACCAATATTGTTAATATGGCATGTAGGGGGTGTGAATACTAGGGTGTATTCAGCACCATTTGCATTCTCATAGGCTTCACTCCCATACTTGTATCAATCCTAGCTTTAACAAATTGTGACAGAATTTTAAGCAATAATGGGTCCAAGTATTATCCAGTCACACTGGTCTAAGTGAGTCACTATGTACTTACCTGAGCTTCCACCTTCTCTTTGGAAAAGAATTTATTAGGGATGAAATTAGGGTTGTACAGAAACTAACATGCAAATTAGTAAGTTTCTATGGAAATTACACCAAAATACTATTGCCATTAACTGGGAATGATACATTTTCTACAGTTATTTAACCATGCATATAACATAACGGGAATACAATTCTTTCTCAAATTGTGTATAATGGTTGAATATTCTGTGGAAAGACTATCTATTAAATTCTGTTCTATTAATTTCTATGGATTTTCTTCTATAAGAGCTAAAAATTACACACATAGGATGATAAGTTGTGCATAAAAGGCAATATTTTGTGCACTGTATTATGCGATAGGCTCTTTGGATTTCCTCTTGTTGACTTCAAATGACTTCTATTGGCCAGAGAGTGGGACAATGCTCCAGACATGGAGCTGACTATGTTTCTTTTACTCTCCTTTTATTTTTCAAAACTGAGACATGCTAACAAATATAGTGGTGACTAACATTCTGTTAAATACAAATGTTCAAGTTCATCCATTTGTTCAGGTACATCAATGCCGAGGCTTGATTTTCATTGGCCATTTCTTTGCTTGGCATGTGAGTAAACAGTGAGGTTGAAAACTTGACCTCCCAAGGATACTCCATAGAGGTTTCATACCTGCTCTACAACACTAGAAATCCTGTGCTCCCTGAGTGACATGGCTCTGAAGCAAATTGTTTCTCCCTGTGAAGGATTTAACTAACCTTTAGTCACTGCTCTCAAAGAGGTTTTGAAAAAAATCACATGAAATGATCAAAGCTCATGAGGAGAATTTCCTCTCGTTTTAAGCAAAATACAGGACTATGTAGCACTTTAAAGACTAACAAGATGGTTTATTAGATGATGAGCTTTCGTGGGCCAGACCCACTTCCTCAGATCAAGTAGTGGAAGAAAATAGTCACAACCATATATACCAAAGGATACAATTTAAAAAAATGAACACATATGAAAAGGACAAATCACATTTCAGAACAGGAGGGGGATGCGGGGGGGGGGGGGGGAGGAAGGTAAGTGTCTGTGAAGGTAAGTGTCACTTACCTTCCTCCCTTCCCCGCATGCCCCTCCTGTTCTGAAATGTGATTTGTCCTTTTCATATGTGTTCATTTTTTTTAATTGTATCCTTTGGTATATATGGTTGTGACTATTTTCTTCCACTACTTGATCTGAGAAAGTGGGTCTGGCCCACGAAAGCTCATCATCTAATAAACCATCTTGTTAGTCTTTAAAGTGCTACATAGTCCTGTATTTTGCTTCAGCTACACCAGACTAACACGGCTACATTTCTATTACTCTCTTTTTAATTCATTTTATACCATAAAATCTCACTGGTCCTTGACCTCAAGGAATGATATGGGATGAGAAAGGCTTTTAAGTAGAAATAGTGAAATGCTGGAATGTGAGAAATGTATTCTAAAGTGAAATGCTAGCATTTTTAATATTCTGTTAACATGAGTTTCAGGTGATAGCAAAAGGTAATGGAGTTAAAGTAGGGATGAATTAGACCACTTGACTTATGTTGTTCATCTGTTGCAAACAAAATGAAATAATAATTAGAAGGAAAATACAATTTTTCCTCCCTTAAAGTTACGAAACAGAATGGCTACGTGTAGACTGGCATGATTTTCCGCAAATGCTTTTAACAGAAAAGTTTTCCGTTAAAAGCATTTGTGGAAAAGAGCATCTAGATTGGCACGGACGCTTTTCTGCAAAAACACTTTTTGTGGAAAAGCGTCTGTGCCAATCTAGACGCACTTTTCCCTGACAGCCATATTCACGATCGGGGCTTTTTGCGCAAAACAAATCTGAGCTGTCTACACTGGCGCTTTTGCGCAAAAGGACTTTTGCCCGAATTGGAGCAGCATAGTATTTCTACAGGAAGCACTGATTTCTTACATGAGATCATCAGTGTTCTTGCGGAAATTCAAGCAGCCTGTGTAGACACAGCCAATATGTACACCATTCTTATTTTACAATGTGCAATGAAAATGTAAAATAAAAAGTAGAAACATCAAATCTTTAATGTTCATTTCTTTGGTTTCTTAAGAGCATATGTCAGGCAGCTTGCACATACATAAGTCATCTGTCTTCATAGGATCACTGGCTCTGCATTAGGAGTAAAATCTTGGCTCAATCGCATTTAGAGTTTTGCCATTGACTTCAATGGAGCCAGGATGTCACACTAGGTTCTGAACTCTGAAAATTAATGATGCTGCACAAATGCTGATGCCCAGGTATTCAATTGCAGTGAATGAAACATGTAGAACAATTTAAGTCCTGTACTTTATCAAAGGATATATACATTCTTTAGCTCTTCCTTGTTTCTTTTCACAATTCAACTCTTTGAAAGGGAGTCTATTTTTTTTAAAAAAGAATATCATGCAGTGACTACTATTTTAAAATCTCTACTTCTATGCTTGGCAAATCTCTTATATGTTTGTATTATGCATACATAGCAAAGGTACTGTTTAACATCAGTAACACGATTTATCTCATTTTATAAAGCTACCAAAGTGAAATCATTATTTAAAAATTCCAAACTTGGCTTTGGCAGAAAACCAATTGATGATTCTTGCAAGTATTACCAAAGAAGGAATCATAATGATTGTCTTGATAATTAGCTCATTGGAGGGATTCATTACCTCTCTTACTCATTTCTGTCACCATCTTTTTATGAAGGCACCAGGAAACAGAATTAACAATCTTTAAATGACCCTGTTCCCGGAGATCATATTAGCAGTGTGATCACTGTTGCAAAACATAACCTTCAAAAGAGTCCTGTCAGAGCTATTGACAGCTCTATGTACGTTTTATGAGTGTCATGCTGTTGTGGGCTTGGAAAAGAGATGAAGTGCTCATTTTGTAGGATGTCATTAATGCACTAGATCACAAAAGCAAATCTCCTCTTTAGGAAAAAATGACATATTCGCTCAGAAAAAAAAAAGACAAGACAACGTACAGAGATTTCTAACTGAAGATAAATAATGCTATTTTTTGTTTGAACACCATTGAAAATTTCCATTCAGTAATGTGAGACACAAAGGAATGCTGTTGAGAGGTATAATGAAGCAACAGTTATCTCCTCCCACCTCCACAATCTCCCCTTCCAAAAGAAAATAACATATACTGTCTTGGTATTCTGTAACTGCTACAAAACAGTGAGCATTACCAGACAAGGTAAAGAGATGACTTAGCAGTAGCACTTGGTGATAATCTGGAAAACAATGTAAACCCTTTAGTTAAAAGGAAGGTCAAATAATTAAAACTGCAGAGCCATCATTCATAGATGCCATCTTCCCATGGTGACATTCATTACCCCTTTCCAGTTGAGAACATAGTTTATTGCAATTCAGCTTATATAAATATATTGATTCTATGCAAAACATGGTAATGATGATATTGCCAATGTAAAGTTGACAGATTAACAACTCAGAAATTGCCAAATGCATTAGGAAAAGGAAATGTATATTCTCTATATAATACAAGGTGTTTTTGCTGTTGTCACATAAAAAGCCATATGTGGGCCTCCAGCGGTTAAATTTGTATTCTTCTAGGCCAACCATGAGCCCTGCTGGTGAAAATACCAGGTGTTCTTTATCAGACGGCTTTCATCAGCTGCAATTTCCTGTGCATGCTAGCTAAGAGCCAAGCATGGGATAAATAACATGACTTTAGTTCTCATCCCCATGGGAATGCTGACAGTGGCATTGGACTAGTATGCACATACCCGGTAAACAACTGGGCTACGTCTAGATTGCATCCCTTTTTCGTAAAGGGATGCAAATTAGACGTATCGCAATTGCTAATGAAGTGAGGATTTAAATCTCCCCCGCTTCATTAGCATAAAAATGGCTGCCGCTTTTTTTCGGCACAGAGCTTTGCCAGAAAAAAGCACCAGTCTAGACGTGGATCTTTCGGAAAATAAAGCCTGTGACGCTGGTAAATAAAGTGGCAGATGAAACATGATCTAAAGAATAAACCACAGCACAGAGTCACTCAACCTGGTTTCTCTTTGTGGTTCTTCAACTGACTTGCTATGCAACCTTGGTCAAGTCATTTTACATTTTTACAGATCAGGCCAATGAGTAACTACTCACAGGAGGGTTTGGTGGCTAATTTATCTATTTTTGTGGCATCATAAAAAGCCAAATATACTCTCTCCTTCTCTCCGCACACACTTTAACAAGAGTTCCACAAACGTAAATGTGCAGAAAATTTATTTCAGTAGTTTTACAGTTATAAACACTTGATTTTTATCTTGTCAATATGAGGTAATTATTTAATAGAGGTATTCATAGTTTGGTTTACTCTGTTGGTTCATTTAAAACTGTGGCCTCATCTCACAGCAGAAAGGAACAGAAAGCAACTTTCAACCTCAATTCTGCCTCTTGAAAGCTTGACTTTGCTAACTCAATGAATTGTCTGTTTTGTTTTTGTTTTGCTTAGAACCTCATTTTCCACTTCCTGCACACTCTTCATCTCCCTTGTCTTACAAAAAAGTTTGTGATATTTAATAGTGATAGAGATGCAGCCGTGTTAGTCTGGTTTAACTAAAACAAAAGACAAAACCATGTAACACTTTAAAGATTAACAAGATGGTCTTGTTAGTCTCTAAAGTGCTACATAGTTCTGCCTTTTGTGATATTTAAGTTACTTTTAATGGATTTGTCTCTGCACAACTTGGAATTCATTCAGCCTTGCTTTAGATGTTTTGGAACTCAACCATCTTAACCATTAAGTTATCATTATGTTGAAACTACCTCTACATTTAAATCTATCCTAATGTACTGTGTTTCCCAGCACACCAACGCATAGTGTTCTAAAGATAGTAATTTCTAAACAATGTTTAATGTTTTACTGTGGTCAACAGAACACTGCAGTCAGCTATCAGGTCACAAGATGCTGCCTGCTTTTCATATTCAGATGTTTCTATATGCACCTAATTTCCATACTGCAATAAGAACCTGGATGTTTATGGGAGCAACTGAAATGAAGTAGGAAAAGTAATGCTAACTGTAGCCAACTAATGGTAAGAGTTATTACAAGGATACTCTGCAACTGTGAACTGAGTTTTGGTTGGGACTGTAGTGGTCTGAAACAATCATAAATGGGAAGGAAGGCGGTTTGTTAGAGCAGTGGTCTCCAAAAGTTTTTGATTGCGCACCCCTATCAGTAAAATGTTTTTGAGCATGTACCCCCAATATATGTATACTTATTCATAAATTATATACATGTACTACTGTACTAGTATATTATGTACATTATAAAACATACACAAAAATAGAAATTAAAAAAGGATGAGATAAAGATTAAATAATATTTTTAAAATAATTTATTTATTTTATTTTATTTTATTTATTAATGGTACAGAAAACCTTTTTGCTCTCACTAAAAAAATATTATTAATAATAATAATTTTTACTGAGAGCAATGTGATTGAATATACTTCATTGTTTTTGAAAATCTTGGTTTAACACTTTGTGATACAGTGATTTGAAGGTCTGGTTCTAAGTTCAGTTTATTTCGATCCTTGGTTTTAACAGCTGTCATAGCTGAAAAAGACACTTCAAAAAGATACGTAGATCCAAATGGAAGAAGTGCAGCATTGGCTGCGCTTACGAAACCAGGATAGTAATTTTTCAATCCCATCCACCAATTACTCAAAGATTTTTGTTGAAATTTGGCTAGTAAATTTCTCTCTTCCCTGATGTCAATCAGTTGTTCTTGCAAACTATTTGGAAGGTGTTGCATTTTTATATTTTTAACAAATGAGTTCAAAACCCACTGAAACTCTTTGTTTGGAAGATTTTTAAACAGGTTAGAAAATTCCATTTCCAAGTTTTTTAAGTGTGCAGATATGAGAGTTTTTATAGATGACACACTTACATAATTTTCGGCAACAAAATCACATAACGATGGAAACCTTTCCAAACATCCATTTTCAAAATGCTCTCTCCATAGCGCTAGTTTCTTTTGAAAAGCTGTTACTTTCTCACTCATTGTTAAAACTTCACTTTTACCTTGAATGGATAGATTAAGTGTGTTTATTTTTTGAAAATATCTGCTAGATAGCATAGTACTGATAGCCACTTGTCATCACAGAAAAGGTCAGCAAATTTGGAACACTTGTCTTTTTGTAAAAGAAAAATGTGTAACTCATCTTTAAGTTCAACAACTCTTTTAAGCACTTTGCCATGAGATAACCAGCGAACCTCTGTGTGGTACAAAAGATTTTCATGGCCACTCTCCATCTCATTAAAAAGTATTGTAAAGATTCTACTATTTAAAGGTCTTGTTTTTATAAAATTAACCACATTGATGACATCCTGTAGCACTTTGTGCACTTTTGGCTCCAACTTCTTTGCTGCAATAGCTTGCCTATGAATGATGCAGTGAATTAATTTCATGTGTGGAGCTATCTCTGTAACCTTACCCCAGAATCTTTTTTTTACTCCAGTCAAAGCAGCCACTCCATCAGTGGTTACACTTACACAGTTTTTCCATAGAACATTGTTTATATTAAAGAAGTCATTTACTGTTGAGAATATATCTTCTCCGGTACATCTTTCCCTTAGTGGCACACAGAAAAAGTAGTTCTTCATGTATTTCATTATTGAAACAGAATCTAGCAAATATCATAAGCTGAGACATGTTAAAAACATCTGTACTTTCATCCAACTGTATAGCAAAACTCCCACACTGTGTAATTAGTTCTAATACCTGTTTCTTCAAATCTTCAGCAATGTTTTCTATGCGTCTTCCAAAAGTATTTGCTGACAAAGGAATGCATGTTTGTTGCCATATTGTTTTCCATGTATTATTTCAACCATTTTTACTGTGCAAAATGAACAAGTGTTTCTTCAATGGTATGTGGCTTTTTGTCTTTCACTATTAAGTAAGAAACCTCAAAAGAGGCTTCTAAACATTTATCATTAAGTGTAGTGAAATTTTGTAAAGTACTGGATTGAGTATCACATGACTTTACACATTGCTGAAAAAATTGTAGAGGTTTGCCTTCAAGTTTTGGATGCTTAGTTTTTAAATGTCTTGCAAATCGTGATGGCTTCATACTATCATTAGCTAATATCTCAAGGCACAATATACACTTTGGGCAAGGTTCATCGTTAACGATAGTGGATGTAAATCCATATTTCAAATAATTTTCTTGATAATTTTGAATGTTTTTGGACGAATTCTTGTCAGATCTGACTAGATTGTCATTGTTTCTACCTCATAATATGGCTGACTAAGTGCTCATACTAGGAGTAGAAGAAGGGTCAGCTCTGCCATTTTCTTGTTGTTCGCTTGTGCTCACATTATTAGTATTATCTTCAATCCACGGTTTCTTTGCAGGAATCTTTTTAAGCCACTTGTCCATTTTGTCAGGGTTAGTTTAGTTAAAACTAGATAATATAATCCATAAATCCACGTAACTGGGCACACGTAAACTGCAATATGCAATAAGCTAGATAATTTCATGGAGGTTAGGCCCATAAAAAGCTATTAACCAGGGGATAAAATGGTGTCCTTGGCCTCTGTTTGTCAGAGGCTGGAGAGGGATGGCAGGAGACAAATCGCTTGATCATTGTCTTCGGTCCACCCTTTCTGGGGCACCTGGTGTTGGCCACTGTCGGTAGACAGGTTACTGGGCTAGATGGACCTTTAGTCTGACCCAGTACAGCCGTTCTTATGTTCTTATGTTCTTAATATGCTGAAAGTGAATGAATGAGTGAGGGAGCCACTGTCAATCCTTCTGCATTGTGGAACTCCCACTCTTCCCTCAGGATACCTTGTGTACCTTACGTGACTGTCTGACCTACAGACCGAGTGAGGGCACCAGTGCCAATCTGTATATTGAATATTAGTAAAGCTTAATTTCTTTCTTATTTTTTTTAGATAAAAAATAAATAGAAATAGAAATTCTAATATTTTCTTCCTGCACCCCAATGGATTCTCTTCTCCCCCCCCCCCCCCAGGGTGTGCGTACCCTATTTTGGAGACCAGTGTGTTAGAGAATTAGGAGGGATAGCTCAGTGGTTTGAGCATTGGCCTGCTATACCCAGGATTATGAGCTCAATCCTTGAGGAGATGATTTGGGGGCCATTTCGGGATCTGGGGCAAATCTGTCGGGAATGGTACTTGGTCCTGCCATGAGGGCAGGGGATTGGACTTGTAAGGCAGAAATGCTGAATAGAGGAATGATCTGAGTAAATTTTAAGGCCTGCCACCTGTAATGGATATAAGTGATATAATTTATCACTATGTACTCTTGTAAATGTTGTGTAGAATTGTAAATTGCAAGAAAAATGTTTGTAAGACCATTAATAAGGGAAAAGCTGTTTAAAATGTAGTTTTCCAAAATGGAGTCCAAAACTCCATTTTGTACCTGGAACTTTCCAGATTTGTCTTTTACAATTGGGTATGGCATAGAATGTGCAGGTAGAATATTTGAGTTCAAAACCTGAGCTACCTGTCAGTTAAATTTGCATAAACATGAATATGTATGAGCATTCCTATTAGCCAATCAATTCAAACCACGCTGGAAAAGCATCCTTGCCATGTCCAATCAGTTTAAAACATCTAGATAATGAATATGCATGAAACCACCCTATATGAGTTTGGACCGAACGTCAGTTCGTGCTGGTTCCCGGACGTAGCTGGGGCCTGCAGCGTCGTGTGTTTCGTCGGGTTAGTAGAGCATCCTAGCCTGGGCTCTTTTCAGAAAGAATACCTTAATGGTATTTCTCATATATAGAATCTTTTAGTATCTTAATGGTACTAGGTATCCTTGTGGTACCGAACATCTTTATGGTGTTCTAACCTTCGTCCTTGGGTTACATGACGGAAGGTCATTCCCACTTTTAGTTTAATGTAGTTTAGTTCTTAGAATAGGATAGATCTCCCATGTGTCAGCGACAGGTGCGTCGGTCAAAGTAAGGTCAGCCGTCATCGTGTTTGTTCGACGGGCGCATCGGAGAAGTGTAGGGTTTTATTTTAGGATTAGAATAAGTTAAGTACAGAGTCTACCATCGCCGGTTCAAGACACTACCGAAGAGCGTGAAAAGGGCTGACGAGAAAACGATCCGTGGAAGACGAATCGCCGGTCGTCGTTCCCAATTCCTGTCTTCGTGGGACTATCCTGCCTCGAATCGCCCAACGAGGGATCGCCTGGTTGTTCCTTGCCCGAGGCTCTAAAACAGCCAAAGGCTTGAGGTCACCAGCTTCTGCGGCTCCACTATCGTCGAAGTCTCTGGTAATATTCAAGGATTTGAGGGGACTTCCCCTTCTTATCCTTTAGGTTACTGTAGAACGGGGACTGCCCCCGAGTTAATGTTAAATCGAGATATTGTGTTTTAAAATTTTACTTTGTCAAACAATATAGTCCTGTTGTTATAAAATTTATACCTGGACTTATGTTTTATTCATTGCGGTTTTGCACTTTAAAACGGTGAATAGATACGGATAGAGGTCCAACCTGTTTTACCATCCCTAGAGGATTGGGAAGTGCTGAGCACATCTCTGAGGATTGCCCTCTTACACCTTTGGCATCCTTGATCTGTTGGTACTTATTAAAAGTATTCACGTAACAGACTCGATGACCTCTCAAGGTCTTTTCCATGTTATCATTTTAGAATCTCTCTCACGATACTATGAAATTGATTGATGACACTGTTTTAAGTTAATGAGGGCCAGATTGTGACATGGCCACACAGGAGATTAAGGGGTAAAAGTCCCCATGTTAGGGTTCCATTATTACACAACTAATCTAGCCAAATTTGGGGGGAATAAAAAATACGAGAACATTTTTCTATATGTACATGAATTTCCCCTAGTAAAAATGCTTATAACTTTAAAACTTCTAGATTAAATTTTCTTCAACAAGAATAGTTTGGTGTATGTACTTTCAAGTCTGATATTCCAATGCCATTGAGTTATCCAGGTATACTATTGGGGTATACCTACATAGCAGGGTAAAAGTCGAATTAAGCTACGCAACTTCAGCTACAGCAACTGCATAGCTGAAGTTGAAATAACTTAATTCCGCTTTTGGTGCTGTTTATATAGCAGGAAGTCAAATGAAGAACACTATTCCTTTGACTTCCCTTACTCTTTGTGAAATGAGGGTTTCAGGAGTCAGAGTAAGAAGCCCTCCACCTCAAAATTATTTCAAAATAATCGCTTGCTGTGTAGACGTGCTCTTTGTTATTTTGGAATAATGCTACTCTGTAGACATAGCCTTACTGATTGGAACATTCAAAGGAGATTGTATCCTTTTTATTAATTTTACATGTACAGATACAATTCAGTAACAGCTGAACCCATTTTGTTCAAATTCTTTAAAAAAAAAGTCATGTTTGTGATGAGACAAAGAACTGAATAATTCCATGAGAAAGCTATGTGTGGTTGAAAAGGGGGAATTAGAATGGAAATTGCTCTGAGGTCATCCTTAATTGCAGTGTGTTCTACTCATATCTGCTATAATTTATTATGATTTGAAATTTGTTTTTCTACAGCACAATCAAAGGGGTCTCTAAAGTTCCTGTAAATTTTGCCTCTGCTTCTTTCTTAATTGTACATTACAGAGATAAACATTAGATTTCACATGAAGTTTATCTAGCAGCCCTTCAACTGTGAAAGTAATGGTAAGGTTCATAAACTGTTAGATCAGAAGAACAATGAAACACCTAGAATTATAGCTAAACTTGGTTGTCATGTCATTTAACAGGAATATACTCTATTCAATTCTTTTTCTATTATTCATACATAAGATGCAATATATCATAGTAATGCATGACCCAATAATTTCATCTGTTATACTACCAATTATTAGTGAAATAGCATCATGACCCATAAATACTACATGCTGAAGTAGCAAGGACTATGTGAATTTGTGAGTTACACTGGTGTCATAAATGGATTCTCTGGGAATGAAAGCCATTAAATATATAAAAAGTTAAGAATTGATAAGGTTGTGACACAATCCAGAAAATTTCAAGAAATTCCAAGTTGAGCTGCCACATGGGTCAGATCCTCAAATGTTGTAAATCAGCCTCACTGACTTCAAAGGAGCTATGTAAATTTCCAGCAGCAGAGAATGTGACACTTCATCTTTAACTCTATTGCAGAAAATAAGAAGACAGAGATACAAGTCAAGAATAAAGGGTTAACTTTAATATTAAATAACCAAGCTTCTAAATCGATTGACATTGTTGCTTGGCTTGGGTCCCCATTTCAGGATCTGTTTGTGTGTCAGAATTGACAAGGTTATGTCTACATAGCAGTCGAAAGATGTGACTGAAGCACATGTAGGTATACCTGGTCAGACTTTGAATGACCTACCTTGATTTCAAATAAGTAGTGAAGGAGATGGCATAGGATAGCTCAGTGGTTCTCAAACTTTTTGGGCTCTGGAGCGTAAAAATTTATGCGGAGCCCCAGCGGTCCACTGATTGTACGTGTCGTACCTATCAATGTTTCCAGTTTGTCAACCTCGCGGAGCCTCTGGAGATGTCTCACGGAGCCCCTGGGGCTCTGCAGAGCACAGTTTGAGAAACACTGGGATAGCCGACGGTGTCCAAGGAACTAGATGGGCTTGTACTTGGATGGCTAGCCTCAGATGCTGTGGTTTCACTGCTATTTTTAGTGAGTGCTCTCAGTCAAAGCAAGCAGGGGCATAGCTATATGTACTGAAATCATGCCTCCTGACTGCAGTGTAGACATGCCCAAGAGCCAACAGGAAGTGTGGCACTGCACAACATTATGTAGCACATGGAAACCTTAAGTTTCCTGCAGACACTTTACCTTTGTATAGCACATTCATACACTAAGGTCAAAAGGGAACATTATGATCATCTAGTCCTGTGCATTGCAAGCCACATAACCTCCCCTCCCCACTACTGAAATAGACTCCTAACTTCTGAGTTACTGAAGTCCTCTAATAATGGCTTTAAAAGATTTCAAATTATAGAGAATTCACCAGTTACACTACTTTAAATCTGCATATGCCCCCACGCTGCAGATGAAGGTGAAAAAAACAAAACACAAGACTCTATGTCTATCTAATCTGGGAGAAAATTCCTTCCCCCAAACCATATTCCTTCCCCAAATATGGTCTTGCCCATATGTTCATGGTTTATCAGGCAGATATCCCAGAAAGAATTCTCAGTTGTAATTCAAAGCCTCCCCATCTACTGTCCCTTCTACAGCTGTTGGGACTTTTTGCTACTGGAAGTCACTGTCAGCTAGCATGCCCTCCATACATTTATCAAATTCAGTCTTGAAGACATATTTTTCACTCTCACTCTCTCCTTGAAAGGCTGACCCAGAGCTTCACTCCTGTGCTGGTTAGAAACCTTTGCTCGTTTCATGCCTAAACTTCTCAGTGGCCGGTTTCTATCCATTTGTTCTCAAGTCCATACTGGCACTCAACTTAAATAACTTTTGTTCCTCCCTGGTATTCATCCCTCTGATGTATTTGTAGAGAGGAAACAGCTCTCTCTTCAGCCTTGTTTGGTAAGGCTAAACAAACCAAGCTCCTCATATAAGGTAGGTTCTCAACCCTTTTGAACATCCTAGTAGCCCTTTATTTACATCTGTTCCAATTTGGACTTCTCTTTCTTAAAACATGGGATACCAGAACTGCATGCACCATTCCAGATGAGGTTTCATTGGTGCCTTAGATAATGCTACTAACACTCCCCTGTGTGCCCTAGAAATACCTTCCTTGATCATCCTAGGGCACCTTTATCTTTTTTCACATCCACATCACATTGATGGCTCAGTCATCCTGTGATCGACCTATATACCCATCATTTTCCTCCTCTGTTGCATCAAACTGATAAGTCCCCAGCTTCTAGTATTCTTTTCAGACAACCTGTTTTGTATAAGCAGGATGCAATGCAACTTCAGACATTTTAAAATGAGCATTATTTTGAAAAAATGTTTAAAAAAGCTTATTGACTATCACTATTCCACTCGGAACAAAAGTTTAATGATACATAAGGATTTTTAATAGCTTATTAATGACAGAATTAAAGGGGTGGATTTCGACATCGCTTTCATCAGATTTATTTTGGGATAACACATTGACTTCCATGAGTTGCTCCTAATTTACACAATCATGAGTGACATCAGAATTAAGTCTAGAAGATAATTAGCTAATATGATGTTGATAATGTGATAGGAAGAACGTCACAAGCAGGAATCAAACATTCCAGAAATGTCAAGCCTTTGAAGTCTTGTCTTATGCAAACTGATTCCTGAGTAAGTGAGGGATCTAATATGACCTTAGTCAATAAGTGGATTTCTTCATTTGTGTTCAGCAAGTTATTCATCACTGTTATTTATCTGTGGTATTACATTTCTGAAAAATCTTAATCAGATTTTTTAAATTACTTAAAAACAAACAAACCAATGAGCACCAGAGATCTTTGGATATACCTTAATGCACAGGAAATTTGGTAGTCTATAATTGAGGCTACTGATTGATGGCAGTAACCTGTAACCCACTCTTGACTGTAGCACTAAGATATTCCTGCACTCTGTTAGAAAGAATTCTAACAGTTAGCCTTCTTCACAGAGTGTTCCCTCAAAGCAAGCTCTTGATATTTTAGAATAGGAATTTAGAAGTATTTTTTATCATAAGTCCCACTGAACCTGATAAGCTGTTAACCTTTATCACAGCAGCTACTTAGACAAAGCTTTATTATTATGATAGGCTGGCTATTTTACAGTTCATGATTCCTGCAATGTTTAATTTATTTTTAAACAACTAATAATTTGTCCATTACGAACAATATACAAAGACCCTAAAAATCACCATTCAATATGAATTTGAAATATCAAGTTGTTTTGTTTTTAAACATTGTACATTTTATCTTGGGTTAATTAATAATTGTGCCAAAGCAAAAGTGATGTTTACATTATTTTGAGATTTCCATTATAATTTACTATTTAGTTTTGCTTGAAGTTTCCCAGTCTTGTTCTCAGTCAACAGATGATTTTTTTTTAATTGTAAAAATAACTTCAACTCACATCTCAGAGCTGGGTCACATTTTCATACTTTCCTCTTGAATCACAAGGGTGGATACTTAAAAAAATAAAATAAAATAAAAATACACTCAGAGTCTCCTGTAACCTCTGACTTCCCTCAGAGCTAGGTGTTTTAGAAAAACTAAATATCTCAACATTCGTAATAGAATCCTGAGTGAATAGTTCTGATCTACAAGTGCCATACAGTGCTACAAGTGCTATACTTGATGGAAGGATTGGAAAACAACACATATTGCACAGTTATTTTTAAAAAGTGATCCCAACACTCCAATAATTCACAGCACTTCTTAAGTACAACCCGTTGAACCTCAGGATCTGAACAGTGCCAATCCGTAGAATTTGCTGAACCCTGAGAGGTCAACTTTCTCTAGCAGCATTAACAACACTTCCACTGCTTACTGTACACTTAAAAGACTGTTAGGGACAAAATAGAGCTAAACAGTTGCACAGAACACTGAGAGCCAGGACTGGTAGCTGTAAACAATCTTTATGGACTTGGGGGAAACTTGGGCACACCCATGATGGACATCTGGCTAACTAAAATCTTGCCAGACTATGGATGTTGCCAGACCAGAGCATACTGGACAAGAGAGGTTCAACCTGTAACAACCACACTTCAGAGAAAATTCTAGAGAAGTAGATAATCTTGTTATTCAAGCCAAAGCCTAGAAGTGTGGCATATGAAGGGAAGTACACTGATATAAACACAACAGCCAAATAAGGACAGAAACATGCATGGAATTAAACAACAAGCCACAATTTTTATTAAACTTTAACAAAGGAGAGAGCCACTACCCACTCATCATCCATACAGTCCTATACGAGGCATTTAATTGGTGGAAGTGCAGGTTTTTATTTTATCTCCATATCATATAACTCATAATGCATGCCCCCTCCCCCATGGTTCAGCTTTCTCTGAAACCCTCTACATGCCCTGCAGGAGCAACAAAGGATGGAGCAGGATGGAGACAAGGGCTCAGGCTTAGGTTCAGGCTCAGCAATAGTTAATAAGCCCAAGGCCTTGTTCAGGGCAGGGTAGCAACAGTTCAGGGTGTGCAGGCATATGCTCAGGCCAAGTTACCGTTAGGTCTCCTAGCTCTGGCGGGGAGCTGACAAGCACAGGCATTTTGCCCCAGAACAAGGGGAGACCGCCACCCACAGATTAGGGTGTCAGGGGGACAGGCCCACTCACTACATTGCATTCAAGCCCATGGCTCTAGTGGTGGCAGACCCGGCTGCCACTGGGTCAGCGGGGATCCTGACCACAATGCGCTGACTCAATTTACTTCCATCTCCTCAACCAGAGGTTATCCCTGGGCTACTTCCTATCTCCCACTGTGGCCATACCTGGCTTGATACCACTCCTCAGATCTTCAGGGTACGAAATCTCCAGCAGGTTTCCATCAGCTCTGAGTTGGGGATCATCAACAGTCCGGTCCAGTCTTCCTCTTCCTGCTGGTACAGGCCAGCCTTCTACCTCAGGAACTTGGGGAATGTGTCTGGCATAACTGAGCTCTTAGCTCCAGCCTTTACATTTCTGGCTCTAATCCTCTGCTTCCTGAAGGCAGGGTTGGATTGGGGAATTCTTCCCCTTCTGGGTCAGAGGGGGGGCCAAGCTGTCTCATTGCAATGCGCATACACTCACACGCCAATACTGGTGTGACATTCTACACCAGGGGAAACAGGAAATTAACTTAGGAAATTCAGAAACAGAAGATGAACCTGAAAATACATAAACCGCACACTTGTTTACAAAGCTGTGAAGCAAAGCGATACCTAAGGAGGACAGCTGTTACGTATTTGGCTGATAGGGTAGGAAAAGGAAAGGGGAGATATGACAAGTACTAATATATTGACATGGAAAAAAAGAAAAGTTTACACAAAATGTCAGGACATTTTCCTGATAGTAAAATCTATAGTAATAGTCTTTAAAAGGAAATGGTAGATGTCCCATTGCTGCAGACATTTAAAGTTCGACTGTGCAAAGCACAAGTAAATATGCTGCACAAAACAATCCTGCATTGCCATAGAAAGTAGGTGATCAAAACATCAGGTTCTCTGTTTTTGTCAATTTATTCTCACTTATGATTTACCCTTTTTGTGGGGGAGTGTAAACCCCATTCTAGCCCACAGCCACATCAACATTTAAAAACTTTGTAGCATATACATACATATGGCAATATGAAAAGTACTTTTGAGTTTGCAAAATGTGCATGTAGGCCCTCCTTCTGTGATGTGCCGAGTGCTCTCAATGCCAAAGTGAGTTGAGGACATTTGACCTATTATCAGACTTCATCGTTAATCTGCAAACATTGCTTTAGAAAAATAGGCCAAATTACTCTTATGATATAGTTTCACACTATTTATATTACCAAGTTGACCTCAGATTACAAAATGATGAAGAAGCATATCCTTCTTCTGCTGATCTGTACTTTATGGGTATGTCTAGACTACATGCCTCTGTCACAGGAGGCATGTAAACTAGACTATCAGACATAGTCAGTGAAGTCAGGGATTTAAATATCCTCGGCTTCATTAAAATAAAAATGGCCACTGTACTGTGCCGACTCAGCTGATTGTCGGCACAGAACGTGAGTCAAGACACCCTTTGGTCAACAAGGGAAGCCTTTGTCGAACGCTCCTGTAAACCTCGTTTCACAAGGCATAAGGGAGCGGTCGACGAAGTCTTCCCTTGTCGACTGAAGAGCGTCTTGACTTGTGCGCTGTGCCGATGATCAGCTAAGCTGGCACAGTGTGGCAGCCATTTTTATTTCAATGAAGCCGGGGATATTTAAATCCCGGCTTCATTAAATATGTCTGATAGTCTAATTTACATGCCTCTGTCACCAGAGGCAGGTAGTCTAGACATACCCTATGAGAGAAAATGAGATGTTTTTAGTCTATTTAAATAAGTGTCTTAGTGTAAAGAAGTACAACTGAAATTACACATGGTAATAATTAGGGCTGACAAGCGATTAAAAAAATTAATCGCGATTACTCGCACGATTAAAAAAATTAATTTTGATTTATCACACTGTAAAACAATAATAGGAATGTGATCTATTTTAATATTTTTGGATGTTTTCTACATCTTCTAATATGTTGATTTCAATTACAACACAGAATACAAAGAGTATAGTGTACACTTTATGTTTATTTTTTATTACAAAACATTTACATTGTAAAAAAAATCTTCAGTTCACCTAACTGAAGTATTGTAGTGAATTTAAATTCTTCTATACAATGATTATATTTGTGTCCTATTCAAAAGAGTCCTTTTTTAGCTCAGCCTCAGCTATGGGTGGCACAAGGCTGGAGAGGGTATAGACTCTGCTCTGGGTAGTGCAGAGTTTGGGGGTGCTCAGCCCCCCCATATGCAGGTGGCATAAGGATCAAGGATGGGGGGTCAACCCCCAAGCTCGGGGGAGGGGTCAGCCCTTGGGCTGGGGAGGGGAGTAGACTCCAGTATGGGCAGCCCCAGAATTAGATGTGGGGAGAGGGTCAGTCTCAGCCCCAGGAGGCAGAGAGTGGCTTAGTGAGCCCTGCTGTGGGGGGGCAGAGGAGGGAGGGACAGCTTGGGCAACCCTCTCCCCCCCCCCCCCAGCTGTTTTATTTTAATAAATACAGTCACCTGGGAGGGGAAAGGGATGGATGTCAGGGTCTTCTTTACTTTTCTTGTTTACTTCTCCATTGGAGCTCGAACCACAGCTTCCATTTTTTCCCCTCCTTTCTGGCTGCTTCTTTTTTCTGTGTGCCTTCTGGTAGCGGTTTGCATTACTGCACCTTACAGAGATGGCCTCTGGAGCAGCTAATGCTGGTTGGCTAACCTCTACGATTAAACTCAACTTAATTTTTTTAACGAGTTAATTCTGCCCTGCGTTAATCACAGGCGTTAATGCCCACTAATTGACAGCCCTAGTAATAATTTAGATCAAATGACATTATGCTCATATTTGATATTGCAAAATGAAGGGGAAAGAAACCCTACTCCACTCAGGACTATTTCTATAACATCGATGCCTTATCCTAAACTAGCATTTCCAAAACATCACAAAGTAAATGCAGCAGGTGTCTATCATTTACTGTAAAACGTGTTACACATTAGTCTAAAAGCTGCATTCTAAGTGAAGGTCATTCCTTTATAAACATTTGATGATTACATTTTGTGTATATCAAAATACTCTGAAAAGGTGAGTCTTTACATGCTTTGTTCTGTGCAGCTCAGCTTGGCATAAATGAGGTCAGATTCACCCTTATAATCTAGATAATATGAATGTGTTATAGATTTTTACATCAGGAACTAAGCCAATTTAATTGCCCCTCCTTTTCTCCTTTTTTCTCCTAAATTATTTTTGCAGTACCAAAGCAATTCAGCAATTTTTTATTCTCTTCTTTTTGAAAGATAGAGTACCCTGTAATTAAGGATATCAATAAGGTTTCCATGCCTCCCTCTCTCCCTTCCCTCCCACCAAGGTTTTGCTGGGAGCCTCCCTGAATCAGGCCTTATTTTTCAGATGCTACTACAGACAAAACTGGGAGATTTGGGATGCTAACAGTTCAGCATCATAGTGCGGCTACTTGTGTGCCCGCCCCTCCCCCCCCACATTCCATGATACTCCCTAAAGCAGTCGGAATCATCCGGTAGCCCCTTAAAGAGTGCAGGGGTTCTTTGTGCACTACCTCCGCTCCAAGCACTGACTCTGCAGCTCCCAGAGGGAACTGCAAGGGTAATGCCAGTGGTCAGGGGCAGCATGTGGAGCTCCCTGATCCCCCACCCTGGAGTGAATGCCATAGGGTTGTGCTGTTCTCTTTTCAGAGCCTCCTAAGGTATGTGCTTTCCTCCTTGCCCTCTCCTACTCCCTAACCTCCTGCCCTGGCTTATCCTGGAACTCCCTCCTGCATTCAAACTTCCTCCCAGATCCCACACCCCCTTCCCTACACCTTCTCCTGCACCCTCTCCCTCGCTGAGAATCAGCCCAGAACCACCTCCTCCAATCTGAACCTCTTGGACCAGCCCAAATCCCACACCCCTTCCTGTACCTCAACCCTCTTTCCCAACCCTGTACAAGTGAGTCAAGGTGTGTGTGAGAGAGAGAGCAAATGGAGGGAGGTGGGCTGCAGTAAATCGAGAGCAGTTTGTGTTTGTGCTATTAGACAGTTGGCAACCTAGATGTCAATGGACTGTCAATTCAATGATCACAAACACCTAGTGATATTATGCATCTTTCTCTCTATGTTTCTCCTGTCCAAGACTGGAATAGACACATTCTACTTTAAGGATGTACAGGCACACTCTGAGCTACAAACAGCCAACTTACGAAATCCGCACAAACAAAAGCTCACAGGTGGTGGCCAGGGGATGGCCCAAAGTCCCCTTCAGAATCTCCACCTACCTCCTCATCCTCCTTGAATTCAACCTGCTTTGCCTCAAGCACCAGAAATCAAGGTTAAATAAACTATTTCTATTATTTTTCATTGCAAATACACAGTATTTCCTTGACAATAATAGCTAAATAGGTTTTTGTGGGCTACCCTGGGAACCTACCTACCATTTTTTAAATTGTTTCTATGGGGAAATGCATTCTGAGTTCCAAACCACCAACATAACAGATGGAACACAACCATTTCATAAACTGTGGATTTTTTTTATATAATCAGCCACACACACAGTTGCATAAAGGAGATTATATATATTTTATATATAATACATATCACTATATATTATATAGTTTTGGTGGCTGATTTCATCTGCCAATGCAAGTTAACTACAGAAGAACACTAAAGAATAAATTGTATGTGCTTTAATATGTTATCATATGTAACGTTCCCAACATAAGTGCAAAATTTCAGCACTTTAAAACTTGTAACTCAGGGAAGAAGGAATGAAACAATTATAATTTTAGAAGTGTGTGATTTGTGACTCCCCATCCAAAACTGAATACTGCATTCACACTTATACCCTGTTATTCTTCTCGATTTCCTTTGGTTTATTAGTGTAATTTCTCTGTCTTCTTTTAACCTTATAGTTTTTATACAAGTATTTCAGTAAAAGCAGTGACATTTTATCATTCTGTATGACAGCAAACAGACACAGTTAAAAGAACTTCTGAAACTTTTAATCACATCCCCTAGCCTTAAGAAATGGATAAGTAGTCAAGAGTCAGTTATCTGTAGTCATGTACTATTTTTCTTTTCATTTACTTACAATTTAAGATACTTAAATGACAAAATGAAATGTTTGGTCCTTGAACAACTGAAATGCAGATAAATATATAAAATAAATCCTAAATGCAAAACTGTATCTTAGGCAAAACTCTGTTATTCACTAGTATCTTTGTAATTCTCTTCTGATTGTTGTCAGGCCTCAGATCTCATGATTTAGTATCACTTGCTTCTAAACTGTAACTTTCTGATGCCAGGTCTGACATTCCTGTGTACATCCCCCCCCCCCCCCCCCCCAGTGATATAAGAAGTTTTGTTGATCTAACTATTTCATCTCTTACATTTTCAACAGCCCTTTTATGCAAGTAAACATGGCTGAAGTATAGCTTTATTAATGAAGAAAAGTCTCACATGCAATTTTATGGCTAAATAAGTTCCTTTAGGACAAATCTGCATTCTAATATAGCAACATAGAAAACTGAAGGCTAAATATGGAAGTAAATTGTTATCTTATACTTTTCTGAACTTTTTTTTTATAATTACATCACTTTTTCCATCTTGTTGTTTGCTAAGAGAAATTGTAATTATACAGACTTAGAAATTGCTCCAGTATGAATACTGGATTCCTCTCGCCCATACCTGCAGTTCCCAAATGACAAGAGTGAGTAGTGGATTACTATTTAAATGAGAGATGAAATTTGACCATTTATATTAATGAATTCCCAGATAAGAGAGGTAACTCAATTAGAACTTAGAATAACATCCTTACCTAGGCCTTTTGCCTACAGGAAATATGTCTAATTGTAACTGCAAAGCCCTTCTTAAAGTTATGATGCCATATAACCCGTCAATAATCAATCATAATTTATAAAAGACTTTCTTCTAAAATGTGGCAGGTGGCTAAACAAACATTTCATGTCCATGGACCTAAGAATACATTTTTTATTGATAAAGAATATGTATAAAATATTAACCAAGCTGTCTGTGAAAGAATGAATCTGATTGAAATATAGTTCATTTGAATAAAAAACAAAATTAAAAATGGAAATGAATAACGCTAGTGTCTTATTAAAAAAAATCTACATCTACAAATAAATTCTTGTTTACCAGATGTAACAAAATAATTTAATAAACCACAACATATTCACATGTCTTTATTGCTATACTGAAGAATATCATTGCCTTACTTCCATCTAAATATTATGATAAAAAAGTTAATTTTAACAAAAAAAGTACTTGCTAATCAAATGATGGCTACTAAATAAAATGTATATATTTAGAAATATTTAATCAGGAAATAGAATTCATTTTTGGTACAAAAACAGACCCATATGCTCTTACAGGGAAAGATATAAGACTCTCCAATATACCGTATTTTCCGGAGTATAAGGCGACTGGGCGTATAAGACGACCCCCTAATTTTCTAGTTAAAACATAGGTTTTCGCTTATACTCGCTGTATAAGACTACCCCCCCTTAAGAGGCCAACCGGCAGCGCCCCAGCTGCTCTGCCCCAGGGTCCACAACAAAAGCCTGGTCTGCTGGGGGGGGGGGGGGCACTAGCTGCGCCCCTCCCCCCAGCAGACTAGGGGCACCGGGAGCAAAGCCGAAGTGGCGGTGGGGTGCCGCGCTTCTGAGGCTTTGCTCTGGCAAAGCCTCAGAGGCGCGGGACCGCGCTGCGGCTGCGGCTTTGCTCCCGGTGTCCCTGGTCTGCTGGAGATGGTCCCCAGCAGACCAGGGGCACTGGGAGCAAAGCCACAGCAGCGGCGGGGTGCCGCGCCTCTGAGGCTTTGCTCCCGGTGCCCCTGGTCTGCTGGGGACCGTCTCCAGCAGACCAGGGACACCGGGAGCAAAGCCTCTGAGGACGCCAGCAGCGGGACAGCCCCGGCGCGTCTGGGCTGTCCCGCTGCCGGCTTCCCCCAAGGCTTTGCAAAGCCACGGAGGGGCTCAGGCAGCAGGGCCCCTCCGCGGCTTTGCTCCGCGTCTTCCTGGCAGACCAGGGAGACGCGGAGCAGCTTTTCTCGCCCTAGAGTACACGGGCGGCGGGACCGCGAGGTCCCGCAGTCCATGTCCTCCGGGGAGAGAAAAGCCCCGTTCGTACCTGCAAGTCGGGGACTGCCTGTATGTTTATACCCGGCGTATAAGATGACCCTCTATTTTTGGGGGATGTATTTTAGTATAAAAAGTTGTCTTATACGCTGGAAAATATGGTACATACAAATCAGATGAAGTTAAAAGTGTGGTAAGCTTTACCGAATTTGTCTAACTTCACACTTTTGAAAAGTAGTGCTTGGAAGAACATTTACAGTGCTTTATGTTTCCTTTTTGAAATAGATTTTTCTGTGTAATGTATTGTAGAAAAGTTATCATATGTAAACATAAACATAAAAACAAAACTAAATGCCTCTATTTTTATTTATTTTTAATTTAAAATATGATGTAAATTGTGCAGGTAGAAAAAAATCTCATCTGGGATTGAATGAAATAAAACATGCTTTTATTATTGGCACAGAGAATCCAACTAAATATCACTATTTAATGTGTTGGGCATTAAATGTGTTCCTCAAATTGTCTATTTTAATTTGTAAATTAAAACAAGTTGATTTAACTTTACAACTACATTTACAGAGCCATACTGTGATGCTCTTAGTTGCAATTATCTCAGTGAGATTATTTAGACTGAAATGTATGATTCAGCATGAGTATGATTATCAGACGCTGTCCCTTAGTAACTAAGAAATGCACAGAGATACATGTTCAAGGGAATGATACGGAAGAGAAGAGAAGATCAGGAAAATAATGCCCCTAAACTATAGTTGTTACAGTCAAAAATTTAAATAGGCCCAAAATGCAAATTATGGACATGGATTTGTATGCTAAATATCTGCTAGAATGAGATTCAGGGTACTAAGAGCCAGCCAGTCATTCACCATCTTCCATCTTGTGTTCAGAAGTGAAGCAGAAAAAACAATCATGATGATTTTGGAAAGTGCAAAGCCTCCTCAACTCCCTAAATCCAGTGGGAGTTTTACTCAAGCAAGCACCACTGAGTTTGCCCCTTCTTAGATATATTTTCCATAATCCAGGTTTATAACTAGGGATGCAAATGGAGACAACCGAAGTAGTTAATGAAGCGGGGATTTAAATATCCCGCGCTCCATTAACATGATCTCGCCGGCGCGCTAGTTCGAATCACAGCTGATTCGAACCAGGAAGTGCGCGCCGGGACGCATTAGTTCGGACTAAAGCCCTTAGTCTGAACTAATGTTACTCCTCAAAAAATGTCAAAAAATGAGGAGTAACATTAGTTCGGACTAAGGGCTTTAGTCCGAACTAACGCGTCCCAGCGCGCACTTCCTGGTTCGAATCAGCTGTGATTCGAACTAGCGCGCCGGCAAGATCATGTTAATGGAGCGCGGGATATTTAAATCCCCGCTTCATTAACTACTTCGGTTGTCTCCATTTTCATCCCTAGTTCGAACTAGGGATGCAGTGTAGACGTACCCTGAGTGTTTGAGTGCATGTTTCTACTCTGTTTCTAGGGCATATGTGCCCACAGATTGCTAAATTCATTTCTACTACTTACCATGCTCTGTGCTACGTAGGGTCTTGTAAAATCAAGCTCGTATTTAGCAAAAGATGAATTATCTAATCACAGGCATTACAATCTTTTTATGCAATTTTGAAAGTATTTAATATACAGGTTGGACTTCTCTGGTCCTGCATCCTCAGGACATGACTGGTCCCAAATGAGTAAATTTGCCATACCAGAGAAGGGCCCTTTTCTACCAGCTCCCCATTGGGTTGCCAGCTGTCTGGTTTTTAACCCAACAGTCCAATATTTGAGCTTTCTGTTTGGGAAACAAATTGAAAAATATAAATATCTGGTATTTTCTAAATAAGATGTAATGTAGATTGTGATGTAATGTCAAGTGTGTCCAGTATTTTTGTTGAAACCATCTGGCAACCCTAGCTCTCCAGACCACCTTCCTTCCCCTTTGCCAGTCCCAGACATACCCCTGCCAGGCTTCCGGGATGCTATGGCCCCGGCAGCCCAGACTGGCCTGGCCCCACTACTGTGGCTGCTACATCTCTGGCCCCAGCCCCACTACCACAGCTGCCATGGCCCCTGCTGCACTATTAGGGCTCCTGCGTAAGTCTCTGCTCCAGCCCCACCAGGCTCCAAGCCATCAGCCCTCTTGCCACTGGGACTCCCAGCCAGGACTCCTAGGTCCAGGAACACCAGTAGTCCTCCCAGACCACTCCTGTTGCCGGAGCCTCAGTTTTGGGAGATCCAACCTGTACATCATTTTTATGTATTTGAGCTGGTGCTAGGCTTAATCAACTAAAGATCCATTTCCACAAATGGATTTGCTTTTAATTCAGAGAAGGGGAAAGAGAAATATGAATGTATAAATAAGTATTTCATTCTATATTACCAATTTGAACAGACAATACAATAGCTAAGCTTAACTTTTACACTATTTTACAAACTATTTTATTTAAATAAAAATATAGAAAACTCTGTCTTGCTAGTTCATAAGAAACAGAATCTTAGGGTACGTCTAGACTACAGCCTCTGGCGACAGAGGCATGTAGATTAGACTACCAGGCATAGGAAAATGAAGCGGCGATTTAAATAATCGCCGCTTCATTTACATTTACATGGCTGCCGCGCTGAGCTGATCAGCTGTTTGTCGGCTCAGCGCGGTAGTCTGGACATTCCGTGGTCGACATCAAAGGCATTTGTCAACCACCCAGGTATGCCTCATCCCAGGAGGCATACCTGGGTGGTCGACAAATGCCTTTGATGTCGACCGCGGAACTTATTTAAATCGCCGCTTCATTTTCCTATGCCTGGTAGTCTAATCTACATGCCTCTGTCACCAGAGGCATGTAATCTAGATGTACCCTTACATTCAGTCAGGACAAGACCATTAATTACTGAGCCCATTCGATTTTAACACTAACTTTGGACATTTAAAGAATCAGAATACCTATCATGTTGTCAAGTATGGGATAATCTGTTAATGAAATCTATCTTTAGATAATTTTTAAGTATTTAGTGTACACTAGACTGTATCGAAGAAACTGAAACAATGATTCAATCAATTATACATCATTTTTTAAAATAAATTCTGGATATGTTTTAAAAGCCACAGAAAATAAAATTGTGTGTGTGTGCGCGCGCGCGCTGCTTTAACCCAGATTAATGAGTGACTATAAGATATAGCCCGGGAAATCCTTTAATTTTTGGCTCTGATAGCCACAGAATATAGAATACACAACATACATGTCAAGCTTTTTGTCTAAATATGTAATACCAATTTAAATGTGAAGAGTAGCGCCCACTTTAGTCTTTCATTTAAGACCATATTGCATTTAATAATACCCAAATGACAAGTGTTTCAATTTACAGGTTAGAATAATTTGTACCTCAATAAATATACACACATTCAAAATTTCATATAGATTCTCAAAGCATAATTGCTAAAGCATGTGCAAAATATAGGCTTAAACCTACAACTGAGGAATATAAAAGGGAGTGATTCGTGCATGTAATTAGCAACTGCACTGGAAACACTGCATGGAGCAAAACATGGCAATACAAAGCAAACAAAACAAAGCAAACCCAGAATACTATTTATACATGTGGACACAAGTGTGAAGGGAAAAGCCATTTTCTCAAAAGATGTGGAAGGAAGTTTTGGGGTTTGGGTTTTTTTTAACTTGTTTGCATTTTCTATGGCATAGACTAGAGCCTGTGTTCAGACTCTGTCCATAGGAAGTCTGCGTCAACATTTATTGAAACATTTCTATGCCAGGTTTGCCACTCAACTAGTAAGATTATGAGCAGCAATTTGGCTGTTGTGGCTACATTTTCTGTTTCAACCACTTCTCCATTGAAGGATTAAGCCATGCATTAGCTAAAAAGAAAAATGCTAAAAGTAAAACAAAAAATACAGCAGTCAAGCTTTTGCCACACCTTACAGATGCTATCTTTAAAATTTATGAAGCAGTATATTAAGTTTTTATTAATCTCACATGAGAAGCTCTCTATATTAAACTGTTCATTTTATTTTATCAATAGTACTAAGTACTTTCAGTTTTGAAAACCCAAAAATCATTAGAACAGAATTTCTCTTAGAGAAGCAAATTGTTTCTGCATTTTATAGTCCCCGGCAAATTTACACTGAAAACATGCCATAGGCAAACAACTCAATTAGATGTAGGGATGATAAACAAGCCGTTGCTTTTGCTTATACTGACTCACCATTAAAAGAAACAGATAGCACTATCATCTAGATTAGGAAATCTAAGCATCCACATAAACCTGAAAAAAGAGATTAGGAAAATACAGTTGCAAAAATAGATTACAAGTAAGTAAAAATAAAATGTAACAGACTGGCACTGTTAGCTGCAACACTCAACCCCATCATAGCAGGTGTTGAACCTGCTGGTAAAGTGTTTTGCTGACTCAATGACATTACATCACTTGGTTATCATGGAGTTGTGAGTGGTTCTTGGAGATAAAAGGATTGTAAGTGCGGTTTTAGTATTCTTGAAGGAGAAAACTACCATAAAAAAATATTTAAGATGATTTTAGTTTTCTCTTTCTTAATAAATCAAACTACAGCAAAGGAATAGATTTATGCAGTAGAGATTGGCATTTGGGTACCACATTATTACAGGCATCTACTCACAGGGAAATAAGTATATGTTTAAATAATCTGAACTATCATAACCATTCTGGATTTTGTTGCTGCTTAACAAAATAGACAGGTTTGCAGTTTAATTTTGTATGAAGTTGACAATCAGGAACAAAAAGACAACCATTTCTTTCAATACTGTGATAATACTTTCACAAACTGCTAAATGTTGACAATACATTAGAGACCGAGGCCTGATCGGCACAAGAATCTTACATTGACTTTAGCTCTATACAGTCATTTTGTAAGTGATATGTCCACACTACTAAGCCTGTGGCATCAACCTTAAGGGCTGCAGAAGATTTTCCAAGGAGTAATGATATTCCTGACCTTGCATAATCAATTTTATGCTAGTGTAAATGCAGCATTACCGGAAAGTCGACGCCACTGGTCTCCAGGAAGCCTCCCACAGCTACCCCCTCTGACTGCTCTGAGCAGAACTTGCGTCTTGACTGCTTTCCCACTGAGCTCAAAAAGGCCCGGGAACAGTAGAAGGGCCAATCCCATGTAGTCAGGGTGGCAAGCCCGCTGCAAGCGAGCAGCACACTACGGTACATGTGCAGATAGCACCGACCAGGAGCTCTGCCTCTGAATAGTCTCAGGGCTATGCTCACAACTGCTTCTCAGACAACTCTCTCATTGTCTTCTGCCTTAAAATATACTTAGATAAACAGCCCCAACCAATCCATGCCCCAGCCACTGCATCTGCACTTAATCCACAGGGAAGCCTTTCTTCCTCTCTAAGTTAGTTCTTGCTCCAGGTGATCCAGTGCCTTGAGAGATGGCTTGTATTGTTTAGCTTTCTTACTCTGTAAAAGGAACTTAATTGCTTCTTCAAATTAGGCTGAGTGATGAGCATCTGGAAGGTCTGTGATTGCCTATAAATCAAATACACGCTTCTTTGCAGGCATTATCTCCTCCCAGCATAACACTGGTTAACATTTATCATGCTAGTTAAACAAATGCTCAGAAGCAATATAATCCTAGAGCCTAATTTGAGTAAAAAAGGGACATTAAAATCAATATGAGTTTAGATGGAATAAGATCTGGGTACAATCTTTGAGAGCTACCTCTTAGAGGCAATTTTTATCACTGCAGTGATGCAATACTAGAACAGTAAGAAAAAAACCAACAACCCTTAAGCCATTTTCTCTAGCATTCCAAAGGTATCTAAATACATTCAAATTACACATATTACTGAATATACAGTCTTTAGATCTTTCAAGCAACTTGATAGCCATTCAGAATGCAACTCTTGGCAAAGTCATCACCCTGGGACCTCTTCTTTGACCACAAATCACCTATCTTGAACAATCACAAGATCCTATTCACAGAGCTGTGTTCCTTGGTTCCTGCAGCAAACTCAGCTAGCCTCTTCAGCTGGCTGGGGAGCACACTCAGGTATGCTCTTGCTTGTCCCCTTCCACTCCCCCCAGCTGCCTCTCTGGCAGCCTGTTTCCCATGAGCCCCTTAGGTCTAGGGCTTGCTCAGTTGGCTTTAATTGCCCTTTTCAGCCAGGCTGTAGTGGCAGAGCTCTGGCTTAGCCAGCAGCTTGTCACACTACTTATATTACCTCCTAACGTGTCTATTACTAAGGTTTTCTTCACAGGTTTTTTCTTCATTATATACCAGATAAACCTCCCACCAAAAAATACCAATACTGTATTTCATTTTTACATTTGAGAATATCCTCTACTGACAAAAGTTCTGATTCTGCCTCACTTACTAATTTATTATTGCTGTCTGTTTTGAGCCTAGCATTTCTTTTTCAATGTTGTCACAAAAACATATTAGACAATTCACAATAATGATCAAAAGGTCAAAATGCTGGCAATTGCCAACCACAAGCATGTTCTTTCAAACTGTAAATATCATAAAGAAAATTAATAGTGGTTGCTTTCTGGGTATTATGCTAAATGTACTAACATAAAAGCTAAAATAAGCTTTCATACTAAGTATCCTTGTGCCCTCCAAATGAAAAGCAGGCATGCAATAGGTTTGTCTATTTACTTATCTGCACAGTAAACATATTTTATTTTAATGCCACCACTCTCAAAGTAGCTAATTATAGTGCAGCAATGTGGGTAGCACTTTTATGATGTAGATTGTAGTCTTATGTGAGGACCTTAACTTTTTCTGTGACTTCACAAAGAAATCATTAGTCTGATGTAGAATGCAAATAGTCAAAAGAAATAAAAGGATAAGGGAGACAAAAAACATGCCATGAAGAACTGAAAAATGCAACTAGCTTTAAACATAAAATAACATACTCTCATTTCATATAAATATGTATGTATAGAGAACAGTGCATCCAACAAATGAACATTTATTTCCCTTAAAAATCAACAGGAGTTCTGCATATGGCTTGACTTAAGGTGAGGCTTTGATGGTACTGACCATTAGGTGGAAGGACTTAAAAGAAAAAGTTGGGAAGAGATTGGTGTTGAGGTTTGATGACAGTGGAAAGAATGTGCATGGGCCTAGTGACTAGGACGAGATGGTGATACTTTAGCATTTTAGTGCAGTAGCTGGGCATTGTAACCTATACTGGAGGTTATTTAGACATGCAGCTGCAGTGTCTGCATTCCTGCAGTGGCCTATACAGACAACAAGACAAGGGAAGTATGCTGTAGATGTGATGGTTTGAAGAGGGAGAATCTGTTGTAGGGGACTTGGGCTCCTTGATCCTTCTGATGGCTTTCAGAAGAAGACATAAGAGTATAATTTTCACAAGGCATACACTGAGGTCTTAATGTCAGTTATTAGGTATCAGTTCCTTTGAGTGCAGAGGGAAAAGCTAAATCTGAATCCATATGTGATAGGTGACAGAGGCATAGTCACATGGCTTAATACACAAGGAATTCAGATACTATGGTCATGAGCTTATAATAAAAACCTATATAGACGCTTCACTATAAGCAACTCAGGGCAATATCTGCTGTCAGAGTTATAATTATGTGTGATCTTATTGAAAATGGGGTCACCAACTTTGAATTTTGTTTGGTTGATACTGCCTGACTGCCACATCTGAGTCCAGCTGGGTCTATGATGCAGAATGGAATAAGAAAGGGCAGGTTGGAATGGGACCATGTTTTTGAATTGAATTTCAGATATAATGTCTCCCATGCCAATGACAGATGTATCCATGTCAGTGCATCCATCTGGTATGAGCGTCTGAGGATGGGATACAAATGGTTTAATGATTGCATAAAAGCAGCAAGGAAGCCTTTGTTGAGGCAATCAGGTCCCTTGATGTACTAGCACACAGAGGTCAATATTGATTCATGGTTCTAATGTCTGTAGCTGGCAAGTTTCCTCTCCCATTCAGAATATTTTGGATGCTTTGAAAACTGCAAGATTGTCCTAAATCTTTTGTGAGTTACTTCACACAATTGGTCATACTCTGGATCTAATATTTTTTCATGGATATTTCTCATAGAAGTGGGATAGATGGCAGTCACCTTCTTCGTTTAGACAAATTTCTTCAACTTGAAGTTAATACAAGCTGTTATTCCATTGTCAGTAGCTGAGGGACAAGACTTTCCTAATGATTTTAGTAAAATAATGTTCTTCAGCTGCTAGATCACTTTAGTGATGGATTTGGTTGACTTATATAGCTAACTTTTGCCCTTCCCCAACAGATCTGCTCCCTGAAGGACAAGGCTAGGTGATTTCATTGTTGGCGGAAATGATCAATGTTTTCCTATTGAAGAGTGTTTGACTGTTCTAGGGGAAACTTATGCTCAGTCTGGTTTAGGAAATCATTGCTTCAGGCTCTCATGCTGGCAAATGGCATCTGGTTCACAGACTGTCAGCTTGATCAAGACAAACCTAACTTAGACAGAGACATAGATATATCCGTGTTTTGTAAAATCTAAGCCTGGATGAGGACAAGCTTAATTTAGGCAAATCTGAAACACTATTTGGGTATGTCTACACTACGCATTATTTCAAAATTTCTAATTTTGAAATAATTAGAAATAACACATCTACACACAAAATGCATTTCAAAATAGCATTTTTCTTTTTCGAAATAGTGTGTCCACACTGAGTGGATGTTAAATTGCATTTAAGGCTGGTTGGAACCAGTTCCAGCAGGGAATCAGGTCAGAAGTTACCTTGTGGTCAGGGAGGCCAGCAGGGCATCTTGGGAAGGGCTGGAGGCCCCCTATTTCAAAATAAGCATCTACACAGTGCTTATTTCAAAATACCAATTTCAAAATAAGCCCTCCGTTATTTCGAATTAATTTAGAAAGAACGGAATGGCTGTGTATACGCTAGGAAAGTTATTTCGAAATAACTTTGCTGTGTAGACATACCCTTTGTGAACAGGGGAACAACCTGAAGAATTGCAGTCCTACAACTCTAAATTACAGAAACATGCCTACTATATGTGATTCAGGTTGGCAGCTTTGGAGATTAATTTGATTCTGAGGTGATTTGGAAATATAAACAGCTGCTCTGGCAGAATGACATTTTCATCTATACTTGGCCAGAAGAGTGTGGTACTTCATTTTCAAAATGGATCTAATATTACCATATTCTACATCCTTCTTACCACAAAATAAAATTCTTAATAGACATACATATGGGGACTACTTTGAAAATCAAGCTAATGAAGACTTGTAATAAACACCATAATGTGGCTGCCCACCTGACCATTGAATAGCTCACATAATATCATTACTTTAAGAATTGCACTCCCGTTGTGGTCAGTCCTGCAATGCTGGTCTTCACCTATGAAGAGTCTGGTTATTTGAGGGACTGGCTCTCTTCCACTCTCAGTTAAAAGAGCAGAAGCACTCGAGTCTACATGGAAAAGAAGTAGGCAATATGTTCTTTGTATTGAATTTTGATACTATAATTGGCCTCCCTCTGTTTTACCAGAGGTTGCAAAATCCAGCTTCTCACAGGCCACCATGCAGGTTGAATGTGTATTGGTCAAGATACTGAAAGACAAGGATCCTGGGAATTTATGGTACTGTACAGTAGGATATTTCTTGGTCAGAAAGTATATTAGCTGGAGAATTTATAATTGAAAAATGGAAGGGAGCAAAGATAAAGCCTTACAGATTACATATTCATATAATCTAGATCAGAGGAGACAAATTCTGGCCAATCAGCTGGATCTGGTCCACAGAGTTAGTTCCTAGTGGGCTCCCACCTCCACATTTACCTGCACCTCTGCTGGTATCAGAGGATACTGGCAAATTGTTAGCTCCAAATTGTCATTTGTGGCTAATGCAAGTGGCAGAAAGTGATGTACCGGTCCATAACACTTCCCACCACTAGCATTGGCTATGAATGGCAAGAGCTGTGATCGTCCAATATCTACAGAGACACAAGTAAATGTATAGGCGGTGGCCTGCGAGGGACTAACTCTGTGGGCTGCCAGTTTTTTATTGTCCAATCCCGATCTAAATGCGTTCTTCACTGTTCATTGGACTATAAAGCATGAGATTTTGTACTTTGAGAATCACATACCTAAAATAAAATAAAAATACTTTATAGAATATTTTAGGTACTCCAGCTTTACTATGTAACGTGTTACACAATAAAATTTGTATCTTAATATTATGTATATGTATATAACCAACAGCAGATTATATGGTTACAGAACTGAAAGGAATACTAAGAGGATATGTGTTTTGAGTTTTATTTAATAGAAATAGTGACCTAAAATCAAATAGATTCCCAGACATTTGTAAAATCTGATTACTAGAACAATGAATCTGACTCTTGCTAGGAACAAAGCTCTTAGTTGAAAAGTTATGGTTTTAAAAAGGTAGAGATTTTGCTGCATGACAATAATGTAAAAATAAAGACGAGGTCAGTTTCCTGAAGCTCAGAAAATATTCTTTATAAACGACAGTGGTTTTTAATTCTTTTAGTTTTCCAGTGTAGCTTTTAAAAAGAAAGGCTTGTTTAAAACATCATAATAACAATGTTTAATGGGCTGACAGCAATCTGTGTTAATGGAGTCTACATTGGAATGAGTTTCTCCATCCCAATGTTGTCGGCTTGGAAATAGCTAATGTCTGTTTTCTCTAACTTCTTATTGTTAGCTTTAGAAAAATAAGGCCTAAGACTTACTACATATCACATTATTTCAATCTAAAGATAACAAGCATTTTGGTGAACACTGATGTTATCATACCTGAAACTAATAGCAGCTGAAAACATAAACAAAATCATCCCTTTTCTAATAATGCATTTCATGCCCTGCTACATCGTTAACAAAATAAAGTAATAATTTTGTGGCTGACATGATCATCTCTGTTGAATATTTGTGTTGACCTATTGTAGTGACTATAATAAAAAACTCTAAAGACAGAAATTTCAGATTTAAACAAGTGTTATAGTAATATTACACCAGAGAATATACTATAGAGTGTTACAAGTGGTATAATTAAGAATCTAAGACCCATTTCATTGTTTCCCCCCTTCTTCCAATTTAAAATGATCCTTATTTTCAACCATATTAGTCTTCTGCAATGTTCAATCTTTCCAAAGTAAGGATGTTAAGAGCAAGTATGGGACTAATTGTGCAGTTAATACAATTTGTATGGATTGCATGATTAGTCAATAAGGGGCCCCACTGAGGCTCTGCAGTTTACATGTAGCAGGAGCTGGGTATGCAGAGCCACAGCTGGGGTAGGTCCCAGACCCAGCTCCTGTTGGGTTCCAGACCACTGCATCTCTATGTCCCCTGCCCCTCCCCCTTTTACCACAGAGATAGTGTTGTGGGGAACCAGCATTTAAGCCAGCTCCTCCAAGCACTGGCTTCTGCAACTCCCCTTGCTGCCTCTGATACAGAGGGAACAGGGGGGAGGAGAAGCGAGTAGTTGAGTAGTGACTCAACTACCTGATAAACCTAGGCATTGCATAGTCAACTACTCAACTAGTCACTTACATCCCTATCCCAAAAGTGATTTTCTGTCTGTTTTTAAAGCTGAAAGCAAGAGGGAAAAGGTTCTAGTAAAATTACTATAGCCAAATGTCAACAGATGTAAATAAATGTCGAATTTAGCATTAATGTATTGCTGCTGATGATAAGTGCCTTGGTTTGCAGAGGTCTTCAGTGAGTGATGCCAGTAGATACAACCTTTCAATGCCCCTACCCCGGAACCCAACTCTCCACAAAACAACCACCACCATAACAGCAAAGCAAGCATAAGCATATTGTGTCATTTTTACGTATGTGTTCGCACACAGTTTTAAGTTCCTATTTCAGGTACCCAGGTAGAAAACTTCAGTATCAACTTCTTGATTGCTTAACTTTTTGTGATATTTTTAAATGTGCAGCTTTAAATGTTGCATTAAAATTGACTTTTAAAAATTTGGAGCACATTGATACAGCTGTAGCTATGTCAGTTTAAAAATAATTGTGAATTCTGCCGCTGCCTGAATCTTTTCACTTATTTATTTCGTGCTGGAGATCATATATGATATCAAAGTATGCAATTACCTTAAGCTTGCTCATTTAAATTATATAATGGCATTCAAGTTTATTCTGAAGGAACTTTCCTCCAAAATTAAGACAGGAGGGCCAAGTAACATCATTATATCCCCACATATACAGGAGAGATCTATAATCTCAGAAAACAATTATTTCGCTGTAAAGTTACGCCTTTTGACAAAAGGAGTTTGTCAACGTTCAGGCTTATGTGTTATTTCCAGAGCATCAGCACCTCTAGGCATTGGCAGTTCATAATCCTGACACCTCTTGGTTTGCTACATCAGTTATAAATATAAAAATATTGCTTCAAGCATGTTTTTCACTCCAAATTAAGCACTGGTTGTTTCCATTAGGAAAAATGAATGATGGAACCTGATGTGTCTATGATGCAATGGTGCATATTTACAAAGAACATCCTATGTCTTATTTCCCTAAACATAGTAGGAATACAAAGAGTTTCCTCATTCAAGACTCCAAGCCCTTTTTACCAGCCAGCACTCTAATCTAAAAGCTCTTTTAACTTTTTCTTCAGGTCAAACTTCAAGTATTTCCATGTCTGTCCATTACCTTCTCTGTCTGTTTCTTTGGTGTTTCTGGCTGCATGTCCTTCTCTCTCATCCAACCCCAAGGAATACCCCGCTCTATGCATTTTGCTTCCAAAGAAAGCCCTTTACCCACACAGCTCAACTCCTGACTGACCTTACCTGTGTCTTGCATTTTGATTGTTTCAGGGTGTGTCTACACACCGTAGCTTGAAATAAGATATGCAATTTGAGCTACACAAATTGCATATCTTATTTCGATGCTATTTCAAAATAACTTATTTTTTCATTTGGTGCTCTCTATACAGTGCCAGATTTCAAAATAAACTGCTATTCTGAAACATCCCTTACTCCTCATAGAATGAGGTTTATAAGGATGTTGGAATAATGAGCCCAAAATAATGGGCTTGCTGTGAAGATGTGGGATAGCTATTTTGTGATACTCCAGTATCCCTAAATAGCACTGCAGTGTAGATGTAGCCTCAGAGATCTTACTCCAAAAGCTGCTTAATTGTTACCTTCATTTAGAGGACAAGAAAGTAAGTTTAAACAAGGTTTCAGCCAGTCTGCAGCAAAATAATAATTTTTCAGTTTAAATTTCATACAGAACTTTTCATACTAAAGATTCATACAGACCCTTAAAACTTTTTAGCAGCCATCTTCATCCATTAAACCTTTGACATTGCTCTCTTCATAAATGTACTTCCTATACAGTAATTTCTCACTTGACTAAAGTTTAATTTCGGTACACTTAAGTAACTGTACGGATATGTTTTTACAAGTTTACAATAGCAACAAGTCAGTAATTTGTTTTTCTTAACTTTGAAAATTTCTTCCAGCATTGTTTCTACTACTTATGTTACAGTAAGACAACATCTGTCAAAGTTTCATCTAAGCATCCTCATTTTGTTTCCCCAAACATCTTACCACTGCCATTGCTTCTGTAATCACAGAATACGTCTTAGTTTAGAAACAACAAATAGAACAAGATTGATTTTCATCCAAAAATGTCAGACTTCTTCCTATAATGCTCAACTATGTTTTTCTGTAACAGCAAAGTTCAGAAAGAGCTATCGACCTGATAGATCTTTGACACATCATGATAGATGTGATGGGTCAACTACTGTACTGCAAAAATGTCCTCCAACAGAATAAGGCAATGAATTAAGAATATCTCTAAACTGGATAGTAGAATTGCTTGTTATACATGAGTAAGAGAAAAACAACTGGCATTTCACATCTCTGGAGACAGTCTCCTGCTTTTATAAAATCGTATGCTAGCACTTCTTTGATCCTGGATAATACTTGTTACCATTTAGATCAATTATACATGTGCAACAATAATCTAAAGTCAATATTTATAAGAAGCTAAAATCCATCCTGAGATAATTATATGTATAAGGAAAAACAAACATTCTATAATAACAAAAAAATAGGTTATACTTACCCAATTGTCTAGTCTTTTTGTCAGCTAGCCAAATGACATCTGCTTCAAGTGTGTTTGGTGAATTATATTCCCATCTTCCTAGAAGACAGTGTTATTGATTAATACGACATCAAGGTCTTTACCTCAAGTGCATAGTGTGGATGCATTTCATTTTCTTTCAGAACATTGCCATGCTGGAGATAAATTATAGCATGTTTGGAAAAGTAAATCTTGCATTCATAAATCAGAGCATTTCATAAGGAGCATTGGTTTGATTTACAACTAATGTCTCACAGTGTATGCTATCATCTACACTTCAGGTAGCAGCCTTTACTTCCACAATAGAGAAAAATACTCTCATGTGCATATTTTCTTGTGGTATTTGACCAAAGAACTAACAAAGCAAGCACAAAGTCAATTCAAACATGACACTTTAAAATACATTTTACTATGCTAACATGAGACACATTTAACGTTTACTGTATGTATGCACCAGAAAACTAAAAAATGCTGTATGAATAGATGGATTGTTACTTTTGAGTATGTATGATTTCAAAAATACACCAATGTATCACGATGTCACATTTCAAATTTCCTTACACTCACAAGCATTGGAGCTATATTTAAAGTCCTAGAGATACTATCTGAAATGAAAACTCTCTCTCACACACATACACTCTGAAACTGAAGCAAGTGGAAGCCAAAGTATCATAATTCTGAAAGCTGTTATTAAATTATATAAGAATCCCTATGGCTAAAGAATACCCACTTTTCAATGAAAGATAAAAGACGTTACTTTGCTTTCATTCAACAATTTTCTAAGGCTGCTGTTGTACAAAATAAAAATTATATAGCAAGAAAGTATTGCAGTATTAAGATATAGAACTTCTGTTGAAATAAAGTAGCTCTGTTTTTAAATAGGTAATATAGAATCGGAGTTTAAAATTAAGAATAGGTATTGGACACAAAAATGTACTATAATTAAACATTTATGGACAAAGATGAAAAGTTATAGAAACTAGAAAGGTCAAAGCCCTCTTACTTTGTGAAGATGTGTGCATCTACCATACATACAAGAATACATTCTTATTTATATTCATAAATTTGCACATTGCATTTTATAGTATACTCTTAAAATGTACACAGTCATCTTGCAGATTCTAATGCATGCAACACTGGACATTTCCTGTGATAAAGCTTTTTTCCTGTTCTAAAAGAAGAGCTAATACTATTCTGTATATAGACACAGAAAATATAGTCACACCAGTAAAATACAACCTATCAATCATTATGTTATCTTTATGATCCTGCTGATATTACAAGGGACATACTCAGCTTAGAAACTAATTAGCAGAAGTGTCTGTGCACCAACATTACACTCATTAACATTAAAAATGTGCTATTTCTGAGGTCTCTTTAGTGCAGACCAAACTGAAAAAATCTAAACTGAAAGCTAGTTTGCTTTGCTGCACAACACTGCTTTCAAAGGAGAAATCAGAGAAAAACATATCAATACCTATGAATAACTGCTACACTCCTTGGAATTATAAAATAGACAGTCCTGTAGACTTCAGTTGGAATCATCATCATCTATTTAGTAGTGCTACTGAGATAACCAAATAATGTTTTACATTCATACAGCAAATGTTCTACCTCCTCTAAATCTTCACTAATAAACTGGGGTGCATTTGACTAAGATGGGCCTCTCTCCATGCTTTGTGGCTTTTTGTATTATCCATAGCAACATTAGCAACAGTTGAAAAATGTAGTTCAACACATTCTTGAAAGAGACATTTCAAATACCAAACAACGAAAATCAATTCCCATCAGGTTTTAACCATATCCCAGTTTTAAAAAAATACTCATACTAGAACCAAGGTTTCAATGAATATAATTACACTTCTTAAAAAGGCAGGGGTGACTTCTATATAGATACATTTTTGTGCTAACAAATTAGAGTGTAAAGGAGGAATGGGTACTTTAACTAGCTTGAGAACTATCATGGTGCACATTAGAAGCTGTAAGAAACCAGTCATAGAAGCAATTTATATTGTAACTAGGCATTGCCCGTTTGGGTACATTTAGAGAGCTTCATTATTTGAAACAATTCTTCATTGTATATTTAGTGAAAAAATACACAAATCGATCACAAAATTGGGATAATTATAAGTTATATAGAAATTTTTAAGTGAATCTATTTAAAAGTGTCTTTTCTACTAGAGGATAATTTTCTAGTGTTGTAACATACTGTAGCTTTTTTGAATGGCAATATGATTTCTTGGCTGTGATCAGCAAAGAAATAATGGTCCTATTTCCTCGACTGACTGAGTCTGTGTGGATAGGAGGTGACACTACTCTGCCAGAAGAGGTGGCATGAGGATGCACCATCCTCTTCAAAGATAAGACAAAGGAACATGCAATAGACTCATGAAACCATCCAAAAGGGAGGGAGACAAGAGGCGATATTAATCAGCTGCCTAATGGTCATGGTTAGGGATGCAGACAGTTCCCTTTGTCCAATTTAAAGCGTCACTGCCAGGAAAAAAACATGCTTCAAAATGTTCCTTTGAAAAGAAGAGAATCAACTTGGGAATTTCTGTAAAGTCTAGGTAGTTGTGAGGAAAGAGGCTGAATTCCTATGTATTTGATAGCAAGCTTTCTGGCTGAAAGATATCCCTAGTATTTCAGGTTGGAAACAGTATTTGAAATCTCTCCACCTCAAGTTTCTGAAAAGAAAACCAAGATGCAATTTAGATTAGTGATGGAATTTTGAAGAGAGATGCAAATATACTAGATACGATATCCAGGGAATGGAAACTGTGATCTCTGAATCCTAAGGACAACAGGCACGGACGTGCCATTTGCCACTGTCAACGTTGGAAGAAACTACATATGATTCAGAACTAAAGCCCCAAAACAAGCAGAGCTAGCAGTCCATCCTACCATAATAGTTATAAGACAATCAGGACAGCTCCCTGGTAAAGGAGCACGTGAATTGCCCTCTTTAATTGCCCATGACATCCTCATTACCTGCATTGCCACCTGAAAAACAAAAAGATTGTCCTCCAACTGCACAACAGCAGGCAGAACTGGTATTTCCTGGTAAAGGACTAGTGTTCATAATACTCCATAGCTCATACTGTGTTAGACAAGCACAAAACAAAGACTACTTCATCTTTGGGCCATTACATTCCCATCTCCAAAACTAAAATCCAGTATTTGTTCCCTTTCCTTGAAATCAACATCACCTCAATTTGATCTACTCCAGCTTAAAGGGTGAAAGGCTAAGGGCTAGATCAGGAGTGGGCAATAATTTTTGACCAGGGGCCACTTCAGAAATTTTTAGAAGGGGCAGGGCCTGAGGCAGAAAGGGTAGGACCAGGACACTTCCATTCTTCCCCTCCCACAGACCCTGATTAGTCTGGGTGGGGAGGGAGCATGCAAAGTCTTTGCCCTCCCCAGAGAGAACTGTCAGCTATTCCAAACAACTGGAGGCTCCCTCTAGTCACCCATGCCCCTGTCAGTGGGAAGAGACTGCACGTGCTCTCCCCCCTGCTTCCCTCAGGTCAATCAGGGCCTGGGGAGGAGGAGCACAGGAAGTCTCTCACTCCCTTTCTGCACCCTGCAAGGGAGCACTGCACTTAGGCTGCATCTAGATTGGCATGATTTTCCAGAAATGCTTTCAATGGAAAAGTTTTCCATTAAAAGCATTTTCGGAACCGAGCGTCTAGATTGGCATGGACACTTTTCCGCAAAAGCACTTTTTGCGGAAAAGCGTCCGTGCCAATCTAGATGCGCTTTTTCGCAAAAAAGCCCCGATCACCATTTTCGCGATTGGGGCTTTTTTGTGGACAACAAATCTGAGCTGTGTACACTGGTCTTTTTGTGCAAAAGCCTTGAGCAAAAGGGACTTTTGCCTGAACGGGAGCAGAATAGTATTTCCGCAAGAAGCACTGATTTCTTACAGTAGGAAGTCAGTGCTTTTGAGGAAATTCAAGCGGCCAGTGTAGACAGCTGGCAAGATTTTCTGGAAAAGCGGCTGATTTTCCAGAAAAACTGGCCAGTCTAGACACAGCCTTAGAGTCAACCTCCAGCTGAGCAGGGCCTGGGGGCGGGGGAGGAGAGGTGCGCAAAGTCTCCTCCTGCCCTGCCAAGATCATGCAGCACTTCCTTGCAGAGCGGGGGTTTTGGGAGGAGTCTTTGTACCCTTCTGGGCTGGAACAACTTGCTTGGTGGGCCGGATCTGGGCTGCAGAGGCCCTTTTGCCCACGCCTGGGCTAGATGAACCTTTGCTCTGACCCAGTTTAGCTGTTCTTATGTTCTTACTGTATAATGTTTCTACTGGGCGAGGAGTGGAAGATTCGAAAGAAAAAAAACCTTTCTTCTTTTGCAAAAGTTTCAGGTGGTATGCCATATCAATACAAATGTTATCGAAACTAATAAAAAGGCCACATCACATTACGTTATGGTTTGATGCAACAAAATTTGTGGTTTCTCATCTATTCTAAACCTTTTCATCAATATTTACAACAACTAATAGCATGCAGCAATTGCTCCAAAAGACTATGGTTCATGTACTGAGACTGTAATCTAGTATGGGCAGGCACAATTTTTCCATTATCCATATACACAATCTCCACAACAATGGGGTCCCAATCCCTGAGAAAAATTTTTAGGGTCTATAATATTTCAGGTTGTTCTTAAGGATGATGTGAATATATGGTAGTGCACATATACATTCTGTATCATTTCTATCTGGTCACAAGCCCTCCAACTCGGTAACATATACTAAATGTATAAATAAACTATTTGTAAATATAGAGTTCTTATAGTGAGAATGTTAACACTTTGCACATGGAGGATCTCAGCTATATAATTTGAATAATAATGGGCCTGATCTTTGAATATATACAGGTGCTGAGGAAGAGAGTTGAAGGCTGAGATTTTCAAAAGAGCCTAATGTAGCTCCCAGTGAATTGCATCAGCACATCGTACAAGTACTTTTGATAAAGCAGAATTTTTGTTTCCACAATGAAAATAAGCTAAAATATAGTAAATATAACATCAGCAAACCAAACAAAATAATTCTGGGCTGTGTTTCTTTGCTCTATAGTTGTCTAACAGTTAAGATATTAAACTTTTTAGCATGACATTTTGAGTAAGCAAACTACATGTAGTATAGTATCAATTCTATTAACTGGTGCTTCAAGCAAATGTAAAATTGCTAGCAAATGAGAGTGATACGGATACATTCCTTTTGCAGTATGAGTCAGCATGTAATTTCTCGTGCTGCTCTGTGATGGATAGCAGTGATCAGAATCCAAATTCTCTGCCAATAAAACTGATAACAGATGCAGTTCAGTTCTATATTAGCAAGAGAACCATTCCCCATTACTGCATAGAAGAAAAAGTTGTTCTAAGCAAAAGCCCAGGAAAACTGATCTACAACATTTTTTATTCGTCTTCTAGACTAAAACAATTACATTTTCCCCTTCTTCACTATTTTTTCTTGAATGCAGGAGGTAACACAGCTTATATTGCTTGTCTTCCTACATTTATCGGGCATCTGAAGTATAGTCTTTGGTACTACAGTACATTGCTTGATCTGCAACAATCATTACTACAATAGAAGCTGATGGGAAAAATCAGATTTCTGATATTCTCTGAGTATTTTGCGAGTATATGGATTACTCTTCCATGTTATTTTATTATGAGCACATTTCATTCCCCTATACTGCCTATCTTATAAGACTATAGAGTTGAAGCACAAAGATAATGATGAATATCAAGAATGACCTTTGGGACTCTCATCTGGCACAAGTACATTGTTGAACAAATATTTGAAGGAAAGATCATTTAAACAATTAAGATTCTCAAGTGTCATTCAGACATTTTATGTATGCACAAAGCCACGCACTATTAGTTCACACTATGACAATTGCTCACCTTTAAGCTACCCAATGATGTATAGGAAGCTACATAATTTATTCTTTTTTAAATTTAATATACTGCAATTTCTATTATCTCCTTGTTAGATTCTGCTGAATCAAGTTGGTTTGATCAAAAACCCTTTTGCATATAAAGTCCCATTCTACATTGAATTAAGGAAGCTGTAAAATGTGTCCCATGCTGCACAGTTGTAGATAAGCTCTTGTGACATTACTGTTTACTTTTCACTGTAATCAAATCTGATTACTTATCAGGAAATGAAATTATAGTATTTCTAAAAACAATAAAATTGCATACAATGTGATAGCTTAGTAAAGAATGGTCAAAAGGTGTGATTAGTTACACCCGTAGATAGTAAGAGAAAAATTTAAATGGGAAATACAAATGAGGAGAAGAGTAAAATGGACTGATAGAAAGCCTCCCTGCTTGCCTTGCCCCTGAATACTGCTCACAGCAGTTGCCTGCAGGGGCCATGTGCTTCTGTGAGTGCTTAGAGCCCAGGAGGATGCAGGGGGAAGAGGCTTCATCAACTGCCCCTGCTCCCGGCACAATCTCACAGCTTCCATTGGCTGGTTTCTGGCCAATGGGAGCTGCCTGTTTGCAGGACATGAAGTGCGCAAAGTACCCCACCCCCAGGGCTCCCATAGTTCATAAAGCACATGGCCCTTGCAACCCATGCAAAAGGCAGGGAACCTGGCTGAAGGACATCCTGGGTTGCTGTCCGGGAGTCACCCAGGTAAGAGCCTCCTGGCTAGTGCCTGCCTCTGGCACCTCCTTTCCCCAACCTTCTGCCCCCATTCCTACCAGTTCTTTCCAGTTTCATTCCCATTCATAACCCAAACCCTCTGCACCCAGGCTCCTTCCCAGACCCTGCACCCTAATCCCCTCCCCTGTCACAAACCAAATCCCTTCACCGCCCCCCCGAACTCCTACCCCAGATTCCAACCCCCTTTCAGACCCTGCACTCCTTGCAGACTCCAGGCTCCAGCTGCTGCTTCAGTAGAAGTGGTGGTAGCCAGGTGCCCCAGACCCCTTTGAATCGCCAGGCCCTAGAGTAACTAGTCCCTTTGTCCCCACCCTCATTGGCAGGCCCAAGGAGGATGAACTAGTTTTATGAGCTCCGAAACTCTTTGCCCTACTGACACCCACCACCATTAGGCTCAGAAACTCCCATGTCCCACTTAAATTACTTGTTGCTGGAGCTGAAGAAGTTGAAGTTCAATAATCCACCACTGTGGGGGCTAGAAATGCCCTCAATGAGCTTCAAAGAATCCAGTATTTCATGTTCTATATTTCTCCCCCTGCTCCTGGTTGGACTCAGCAGTCTCCAGTGTCAGCCAGATGTGTATGAGCCACACTATACAATGTCTGCAATGTCGTTGACAGTTGCAGTATTACTAGAGAGATCAGCCATTAGTCCTGAAAAGAAGGGAAGCTACAACTAGAAATATGTGCTTGCTGCATTTTCAACTCTGGTCTCTAACCCTCCCTTTATTGGTACTTCTACTCCTCTGTTATCAGATATAAATTAAATACAGCTCCTTTGGCTTCTAATGGAAGGGAAACATCTACAGATAGCACAAAATTGAAAGGCACTTCCCAAGCAGAAACATAATATAAATGCAAAAGTTTCTGAGCAAAATCTATAAAACAAACACCTTCTCTTCTCACTTCATGCTGAGAAGTTATCGCTTCCTTGATGCAGACAGGAAACTGATAACAGCTCGATGTGGTTCAAGTTGTGATTATTGCTACTGATTGGGTAAGATCAGCAAATATAGCTAATTTGGCCTAAAGTATCACAGCATTTTGTTCATCTCATCTTCCTCTTATGATTGGCCTAATTAGACTGTCAACTCTTGAGGGCAAGGACTGTTATTTAGCTTATATCTGTAGCAGCAGCAAAGGGAAATAAAGAGATTGGAAACATAAGGTCAGATGGAATAATGCAATACTTATCTTGGAAGAATGCAAATTAATATATCTGAAATACATCAATACTGCATGCAAGGGAGAGACCATGGAAGCAGTCATACTGAAAGATTTATGGTGGATTTTGAAATGCACATTTAATGAATTAGGAGCACAAGCCCCATTAGCTTTCATTAAAAGAGATTTGTGCTCCTAACTCACTTCAGTGCTTTTGAATATCCCACTTCTCTGGCAGTAGTGAAGAGAAATCTAGACCCAAACCTGCAGTGCAACAGAGCTGCAAAAAAACCGACAGCCAGACAATACAATATAAAATATCATAAACAAGGAAATCATCAATACAAAGCAGTATCTATACACATACAAGTCTGAAGTCAGTGCACCTGGAATATTGTATCATATTACCAGAAAGATGTTGACACCCCTGTTTCTCTCCTCTTTCTATCACTAATAGCAGATTGAATTTTTCAATATATTAATATTTAAATCCCAGAAAAATCCATATCTGCAGGTACTCAATTTTAAATACCCATGTACCTTTTTCATAGTCCTTGAACTCTCAGTTCCCCTTGTCATTGCAGTTTTCCTATTCCGAGACTAAGCAATAATCATCACATGTGATAATACCCCTGTAAGTAGAACTGACAGGCTGCATCTAGACTGGCATGATTTTGCAGAAATACTTTTAATGGAAAAGTTTTTCCGTTAAAAGTATTTCCACAAAAGAGCATCTAGATTGGCATGGATGCTTTTGCGCAAAAAGTGCTTTTGTGCAAAAGTATCCATGCCCAGTATAGACATGCTTTTGTGCAAGAAAACTCCGATGGCCATTTTAGCCATTGGGCTTTCTTGCGCAAAAAATTAAGGTGTCTGTCTACACTGGCCCTCTTGCACAAGTATACTTGAGCAAGAGGGCTTATCCCTGAGCGGAAGCGTCAAAGTATTTGCACAAGAAGCACTGAATTCTTACATTAGAACATCAGTGCTCTTGCACAAATTCAAGTGGACAGTGTAGACAGCTGGCAAATTTTTGCACAAAAGCGGCTGCTTTTGCGCAAAATCTTGCCAGTCTAGACGGACTCACACTGTTTCTGCTCTGCTGTGCTGGAAATACAAGAGTTTGTCTTTTTGTTAAATTTGTATATTAGGTACAATTGGGATGCCTCTCACAAAAAAAGCATCCTATTAAGCAACTTCTCCAACAGGATTTTTAAGATCCTTCCTGTGAATAAAAACAATGCTAAATTTGTGAAGGTTTTGCCAATTATATGTTAATCCCAAAAAGATATCTTAATCTCAGCATAGAGTGACTAGCTACAAGATGAAAAGATGCAAGTGAAAAACTCTTTTAAATTAAAGGTATAGACATTGATCTTAAAAGAATGGAAGATAAAACGTGTCAAATAAAAACACTGGCTTCAGTTTCAAGAAGATGTAGAAGATTTTGGCTGTGAATTCAAGGATTCATGTGTGTTTTCTACCAAATACTTTTAAATACTCAACATGACAAATAGAATGATGTAGGACATTTTTACAAAATAAAAGTGCTATTATTATAAACTACTATAATACAACTTTGAAGTCTGCAAAGCCTTTCTGTATCACAGTAAGTAACTATACCTACCTAAACTCATATTTAACCTTAGTTAAGAGTTGTTCATATTATTACTTTCTTCTGCTTAGATAGTTAACATATAAACTGTCATCCTCTGAATTATGTTATTATATAATATGTATTTGGTGATTGAGAAGCCAAGAACTAAACAGAAGGAAACGGAGTGGCTGTGTCTAATAAAACATCATTGAAGGGATTAATTCTTTAAAAAAGATTAATTTCCTTTTAGGTCAATGCTGCTTTGCAAACATAAATTACAAGGTTGGTTGTTTTTTTGGATTTTTTTGCAACTAGAAGTAGCTTACTACAGTATTATCCAGCCACACTGAAAGAACAAGAGATACTTGATATGTTTTTAATTGGGCTACAATTTGATAATTAGATGCATCCAGCAGATAGAAGGATACAGTGCAGACAACTCCATAATTATTTCAATATCTACCCAGAGACTTCCACTAGCCTGCACTTTTTCCATCCTAGTCCCCAGCCAATACATGGTTGGGACCTTATCATTCTTCTCCCCTCCCCCCGACCCTCAAGTGAGGGTTAAGGTGAACAGTAATAGAAGGGGGGGAGATCTGCTGACTGCAAGAAGGGTTGGGGAGAGGGGAGCTCAGTCCCTCACTCTCCACTGGGCTCTGACCTGGGGCCTTTTGGGATAGTGGTGGTCTGGCAAGTAAGGCTGCTTAAGTCTATACTGCCTGAACCTCCTCTTTTCATTTCTCCCTCTGGGCTCAGCTTAGTCTAAAACTTTCCCGTGGTGGGAAAATCCAAACCAAACTGAGTAAGATAGTTTTCCCTCAGGAGGGTCTCTGGGCAGTTGTATCTGGTTTACCTCTGCTGTGCACTCCTAGATTTGTTGGCTGGCTGGAAGGTCTGCTTACCTATGGCTCGGTCCCCAGGGGTACTCCACTCTCTTGAAGAACTTCCCTTACTGTACAGAGTGAGTAAATCTCTTTTCTTCTTCGAGTGATGTCCCTGTGGATGCTCCATTTTGCATGACTACAGAGCAGCATTCTTATTATGGAGGCGGGACTGGAACCCTGCCCCTGAAATTGGGGACAGCACCGCTTGTCCCACTGATACTGTTGGAACAATGCAAAGATATGGTCGGATCACCAAGTTATTGCTTTACAAATGTCTTCTAGTGGAACATTGTTCAGGAAGCTGGTGGTGGAAGCCACCACTCTGGTGGAATGAGCCATGATTGATGGTGGCAGTTTGTTGTGGATGGTATAACAGACATGTATATAGGAAGAAATCCACTTGGATATTCTCTGGGAGGAGATGGCTTGTCCCCTTTGAGATTCTGCGAATGATACAAGAAGTCTTGACATTCTCTAAGGTTTTGTTCTGTCAAAGTAAAAAGCAAGCACTTGACTGATGTCCAGGAAGTGTAGCACTGCTCTCTTTGTAGAACAGTGTAGAAGCGCTCTTGTGCAAGAAAGCTCGGATGGCCATTTTAAGCTCTGAGGGCTTTCTTGCGTAAGAAATTCATGTTGCCTGTCTATACTGGCCTCTTGCGAAAGGGCTTATTCCTGAGTGGGAGCATCAGAGTTCTGGCGCAAGAAGCCCTGATTTCATACATTAGAACGTCAGTTTACTTGCGCAAGAACACGTGGCCAGTGTAGACAGGCAGCAAGTTTTTGCACAAGAGCGGCCACTTTAGACACAGCCCATGCGATGAGAAGTGCAAAAATTGAAGTGCTCTTAGTGGGTTCATGCGTAAACAGGGTCAGGATAAGGTCTACCCTGACATCTGGTGGTGAATTGTGGCAAGTGGTGCAAAAAGACTTCAGGGGCTGATCTCGTTTGCATAGGCACACCCATACTGTATAGTATGTGCTCACAGCAGCCCAAATGGACACTTTGGCCACTGTTGGATCCCCAGATCTCTGTTATTGAGGCAGGGGGGATAAAGTGTTATTACCCTGATTATGTGAATCAAGGACAGTGGATTAGTGGAACTGTTTTATGACAGAGGGACTCGCCATAAACTAAGTAGCACTGGCTAGACAAGGGGCATGGGTTCCAAACCTAATCCAGCTGAGAGAGGCTGGGGACAGGTCTTTGTAGCTGGTGGTGAGGGCCTCAAACACACCAATTGCACCCTCTCCTCTCTTCACTGTGGAATATCAGAGTTAATTTGGATTCCATTAGGAGTCTAGTTGCAAACTGCTGAGCTGACTTCACTGTGGGCCAATGGTGAACTAGCACTGAGGCTCCTCTACTATGAGCTGAAGAGCTGAAATCACGGTGTGCTGAGGGGAGCCTGATGCTATACTGCTCAGCTACTAGCAGAGCAGTTTGTGGGATGGCTAGCAATGCAGTTTGTGGGAACGACCGGCGGTCGCAGGCAGCCGGCAGAGTGACTGGCGGGGAAGATCAGAGGGTGGCCGGTAGGAGTGGTCACAGGCAGCCAGTGGAGCAGCTGCAGGAACAACCAGCTGGTGACCAGGGGCATGGACTAAGACAGCTGACGGAGCAGGGCAGTTCGTGGGACGGCTGGAGTGGCTCACAGGACAGCAGGTGGAGTGTGGCAGAGTGACTCGCGTTAACGGCAACAGCAGAACCCTACATAGAGGTGGAGCCATCAATGGACCACGTAAGGTGTATCAACCCCCGCCCCCTTTATTCCACACAGATTGGGATGGTAAAACCCTGCTGGTGAACTTTTGAACCCTGGGGTGGCACTGACCCGGGGCAGAGACTTTTGGGGTGTAGGACTTTGGGTGATTTTTTTGGGTTGCTGGACTCAAAAGCCTCTTGGGGGTGTTGGACTTTTGGGGACGTTGGGTGATTCTCGGCTGGGGGTGGGTCTTTGCACATGTTTGGTCTAGGAATCCGAGTTGTGGTGTTTTCCCAGTTTAATGCTGATGTCAGTTACCTCATGTTATTAAAGATTTGCTGCTATACCGAAGCTCTGTGCTTGCGAGAGGGGAAGAATTGCCTCTTTGAGGCACCCAAGGGTGTGTGTAAGATTTCCCAGGTCACTGGGTGGGGGCTCGAGCTGGTCTTGTATTATGTTGTTGGGAGGAGACCCTTAGATACTGAACCCGGCCCTTGCTGCTATTAACTCAGCCTGGCAGAAGGGTTACATGGGGAAAGCAGCAATCACAGATGAATGGATTTTTATTGGGTTAAAAAGAGAGTCCCGCTTCTTGTAGTTCTGAAAAGTAGTCTAGTACAATTGGTAAGGGGGTGGGATCAGGTGGGATGTGTTGTTTATCCTTTACCCATTCAGAGAACTTTGTACATTTGTAGCTGTATTTCTGTTGGGTGGATTCTCTCCTGCTGTTGATGAGGATTTGCTTCACCATGTTGGAAGAGGTAGCTTCAGCATCATGGAGCCATTTAGGATCCATTCCTTGAGTTGGAGTTTTATCAGATACTGATGAAGTATCTGTCCATGGTGTTGAAACAGTAGATCACAACGGGGAGGAAATTCATGAGGATCAGAATTTGCCAACATCTGCAGGTAAGGAAACCAGGTCTGCCTAGACTATGATGGTGCAACTAGGATTACACATATTCGCTCTTGTCTGATCTTTGTGATCATTCGGTGAATCAGAGGTAGTGCTGGTAATGTGTATAGGAAGGGGACCTCCCATTTTAAGAGGAAAATATCCCCTAAAGATCCTGTGGCCGGAGACACCCTGGAGCAGAATCAGTGATGCTTGCAGTTGGGCTTGGTTGCAAACAAGTCTCTCTCGGGCTGACTCCACTTGAGGAAGACCTCTCAGAGGGCCCGAGTACCAATTCCAACTCATGCTGGTTTGAAAAACATGGCTGAGGTTGTCCACTGTGACATTGAGCACCCCGGGTTGGGAGGGGGCAATGGGACTGACATGATGCCTGATACACCAGTTCCATATTTTCATGGTCTCTGTACAGAGGGAGGTGGATTGGGCTTGCTGGTTGATGTAATACATACATGTTGCATCGTCCATCATGATGGTGATTATTTTGTGGGTGACAAATGGTAGAGCGTGGCAGCATGCATATCACACTGCCCTGAGCTCGAGGAGGTTGATATGAAGTGTCTATTAGTGTTGAGACCACTTGCCATGAACTGTGTGAGCTCCAAGATGAGCCCCTGTCCCCATCCCATTAGAATCTGTGCTTGGGTAGTGTTGCTGTGGCTGTTGTTGAATAAAGGCAAGCTCCTATGAACTCAAGAGTTTGTGTTTGTTGGAGCGTGGATGTAGCCCATTGGGGAATGAAGGGGCTCCCCTCAGGGTCAGAGGGTGGCCACTCTACCCACTGCAAGCCCCTAAGCAGTCAGTAGCCTGGCTCTAATCCCAGGCAGGGGCTGCAACATTCAAGCAATCCAAGCAAACAATCCGTAGCCCTGCCCTAACACCAAGCAGGGGCTGCAATAAGCAAATAGTTTATTTACAGAGAGTGGGTAGCCCAACCTTAGCATGGGCTGCAACAGTTAGCAGTCAGGAGCCCCACCCTAACACAAGGCCAGGGCTGCAGTACGCAAACAGTTTATACACAGACAATGAGTAGCCCAGCCTTAACACAAGGCAGGGGCTGCAACAGTTAGCATTCAGGAGCCCAGTCCTAGGGCAGGGGAAGGGCTTCTTCCAGGACACCTACCAGGTCACAGTCAATACACCCAGGTACGTAGTCTGTCTCCTCACTCAGGAATGGTTCAGGCCCTTCACCTGTAGCTGCATGCTGCCGGAGGGGAGACTGCCACCCAATGAAAGGGTGGCAGGGAAGGGGGGAGGGCACAGGCCCTCCCTTCACCACTGCGCCCTGGCCCAAGGCCCTAAGAGCAGCTGGGGATCAGCTGTCAGGTCAGCTGGGATCCAGGCCAAAACTCACTGACCTGTCGCACTGGGGTCAGTGGGAGATCCACTCTGCAACCCACTGGCCCCTGGCCAGACCAAGGTTGGATACCCCTGGGCCTGCTCCAATTCTCCCCTCCGTTCCAGGTACCTGATTCCCTGGAAGCCTTCTGGGCAGCTAGGAGCGGAATCCTCTGGCCACAACAGCAGGCTCGCGTGGTAATCCTCCTGAAGAGGGCTGGGAAGCCCAGGCCAGTTGTCCAACTCCACAGGCTCTGGCTCTGACTCCTCCGTCGGCCAGGGTGGGGAGGCTTTTGGCTTCTCAGTGGTCAGCGAGGCAAAGACCTCTGGCTCCCTTGCTGGCTGGGGAGAGAGTGTCTCTGGCAGGGCCTCCACTGGCCTTGCAGGAAGTCCTTTTATATCCCTAGGCCCACTCCCTGACTTCCTCCCAGGTAAGTTCTCCAGGTGAGCCCAATCTGGCTCAGGGAGGGTCACTTCCTTCTCAGGGTCAGTGGGTGGCCAGTCCCACCCACTACAGTGGACTTCTGGTAATATGGTATCCAAAGTTGAGCAGGAATGAAATAGTTTTGTTTCCAATATCCTGGGTCTCTTGGAATGATATGCCTTTTATAAGGCAGTCATCTAAGAAAGGGAATATTACCACTTCCAAATGTCATGGATGCAAAGTTACTACAGCTAGAGTCTTTGAAAAAACTTTGGGTGCCAAATGGTAGGACTTGATATTGATAATGTTTTGTGCCGACTAGAAAACATAAAAAGGGTCTGTGTGCTGCATGGATTGTTATATGGAAATATACACCCTGGAGGTCCAAGACTGAGCACCAATCCCCATGATCTAAGGCTGGTATAATTATTGCTAGTGTTAACATCTTGAACCTCTTGTATGTTACATATTTGTTGAGTCCCCTGAAGTCTAAAATGGCCCTCCATTCTCCTGTTTTCTTCTGCATGAGGAAATACTTAGAGTAGAAATCTATCCCCTTGAAGGCTGGTAGAACTGGTACTGTCACTCCTATTTGAAGATGTTGGACTTCCTGTTAAAGAAAGACCTTGTGAGAAGGGTCCCTGAAGAGGGACAGGGAGAGAGGATGAATAGGGGAAATAGAAATGAAGTGGATAGTGTAGCCCAATTTGATGATCTCTAAAACCCAGCGGTCTGATGTTATTTTGGTGTAGGAAGGACCATAACCAATGGGTGAATTGGAGGATAGATGGCACTATTAGCATAGCAACAGGGATTCCTCTTGAGCCCTTGACCAAACCTTTAAATTGTTTGAATATGGAAGACTGGAGACTTGGTTTGGTGTTGAGGTTTGCGCCTCTGTTGTCTATGCTTTTGTTTAAAGTTGTACCTTGTGTTTGTCTGTATGGCTCTCTAGGTCTTGCTTAGTTGTTATCCCACGCCTTTTGTTGGGAGGTGTGTACACTCAGGGTTGTTTGACAATCCTTCATGGAATACAGGACTTTGTCTGTCTTGTCTGTCTTGTCTGCAAATAGGTTGGGTCCGTTGAAGGGAAGGTCCTCAACTTTCTATTGTAGCTCTCTCAGGATTCCAGACACTTGGAGCCATGATACTCTGTGCATCACAATTACCATTGCCCTACTATGGGCGGCAGTGTCAGCTACATCCTTTGAAGATTGTAGAGTGGTACAGGCAATTGTGTGGCCTTCTTAGATGATGCTCTGAAGCTGGGGTCATTTCTGCTTCTGGAGGAACTGTGAGAGCTCTTGGAGCTCTGAATAGTTAGTATAATTGTAGTCAGCCAAAATTGCTGAATAATTTGCTATTCGCAGTTGTAAAGTAGCCAATGAATATACCTTTCTGCCCAGGATATCTAACTGTTTATGGTCTTTGTCCTGGGGAGTGGATGTTTCGCCTTGTGTCAGACTGAGTCTACCACCAGGGAATTAGGAGGGGGATGGAAGAATAAAATATCTATCCCCTTGGCCAGGACAAAGTATTTCCTGTCAGCTCTTTTGTTCATTGGTGTGACAAATGGTATTGGAAGGGTCCAGGATAGCCTTATCCATGGGAAGTGTGATCCTAGAAAAGGTAACTGGTTGAAGGATGCACAGGAGTCTGAGTTGTTCTTCTTGGACCTCTTGAAAGTCCTGTGCTGTGGCCACTTTCTTAAATAATTCCTCAAACTGTTTGTCATCTGTTGGAGGTAGTATGGTGTGGATTATGGCTTCATCTGGGGACAAGGGGACAAGGACTAATTGTGTCTGGGAGGTCTATCTTCCCTCAGAAAGGAAGTCTTCCTCCTCAGATTGAGGATACTCTAAGGAGTTTGGTGCCATGTCCCGTGGTGCATGTTGTGAGCAATGTGGCGGTCTCTTGCCTGGTGTCAAGGGAGTGGTATGTTGTCTCCTGTGGGAGGTCCATGTGTTTCATGGGGCCCATTGGCCAGGGTATATAGGTGGCAGATATGGCCAAAGGTGCCCATACCAATGAGGTGGTAGTGGACCATGTGATATTCTTGCCAATCGTGATTCCCAAAGTAGATGCCTTTGTGTGGGAGAGGAGTGCTGAGATGAGAAGCGACTGTTGGCCCATATCAGCTTCACTGAGAGAGAGCGATGGAGATGGGGAACAAGGCGAATGAATTGAGCACACTGAGGATGCTGGGGAATGCAGTGCCTACAATCCATGGTCTATTATTTTGGGTTAAGAGCCCCAAATAATCTCTTAACCTCTTGCTTCCCTCTATGTGCTTTGTATACTCCATCACAACACTTCCAAGGGATAGCAGTATATGTTTTGCCCTATTTTCCTTTTATAGGGAAAAGAAGGTTCTCCTACCTTATTTGTATTTTATCAACTCCCCAGCCCTTCTGATCCCTGATCGTAAGTCACTCACTCTGCATTTGCAGCAACATCTGAGCCTCTCTCTCACCCCACATTAAACCAATATGCTCTTTCCAGACAACCACCTCCCTCCCATGAAAGTTGCAGTCATTCTAAAACATTTTAGGCTCTGTTGGGTTTTTTTTAAGTAGCATATGCAGCTATACATGTACTAGCAGTGTTCCATTATGCTACCCATGACCTGCATATTTTGCCATGCAATCACTCCATTATCTGGATAAGACTAATGTATTTATGCATGCAAACTTGTGTCTGTCAATTCTATAGAAAATGGATTTTGCCTTGCATCAGGCATTTATAAAAATACTGGTAAATTAAAAAATCTCAGAAGGATAGCTGTGTTAAGTCCGTACCATTAAAAACAATGAATAGGGCTTTGGCACCTTGGAGACTAACCAAAATATATATAGTAAATTAAGATGTACTTTTAATATAGCTATCTTTACTTTTTCCTAAACTGGGGAAAGAAAAGTACCCACATACTCACAGTCTCTACACTTATTCTAGTCTGCATCTGATGCATTGGCTGCAGTTAGAATGTTGATAGACTAGAAATTCTTAATTTATCATGGACCATCTGCATGGCTCTGCAGTCAAAGAGTATAGTCCTTTTTGCAGCTATTTGCATTGTCTTCACAGGGAACCATGTGGAAATTGTGAGGTTTCAGAGGGCTTAAAAGGAAGAACACTTGTTCTTCTGACTCACCATTCTATTGGCAGCCAGGTGAAATATTATGTGATATTCTTGTCCTCTGCTATTGACATAATTGCTTGAAATGTTCTGGACCAGCTTCTAAGCTGCCATAGGTCCACTGCCTGAACATGGAAACAAGTTATTCTTGCAACAGATCACCATGATATTAAGGATGGCCTTAAACAGCTGAATTACCAGAGATTAGCAAGGCACATCTTATCAGTGATAAAACATCTCTGAGCATATAGGCTACGTCTACACTGGCATGATTTTCCAGAAATGCTTTTAACGGAAAAGTTTTCCATTAAAAGCATTTTCAGAAAAGCACGTCTAGATTGGCAGGACGCTTTTCCGGAAAAGCACTTTTTGCGGAAAAGTGTCCGTGGCCAATCTAGATGCGCTTTTTCACAAAAAAGCCCCGATCGCCATTATTGCGATCGGGGCTTTTTTGCGGAAAACAGTACTGTGCTGTCTACACTGGCCCTTTTGCGCAAAAGTCTTTCGGAAAAAGACTTTTGCCCGAACAAGAGCAGCATAGTATTTCCGGAAAATCACTGACGATCTTACATGATCCTTACTGCTGCATTGCATTGATACTAAATAAAAATACATCTTGTGTTGTACCTCCACACCCAGAAGGCATAGCACAGAAGATGCAAGCCTGGGATCAAGTTGGATGGCTTATGATTTTGGCCCGGCTAGGTGCTGAAGTAGCCTCTGTAATATATTTAAAAACAGCTCCAAATGGGGGTGGTATTGAATATGGCAGCCTTCTGTAAGCAACTTATGAACTTCTCTACTGCCCCTAGTTCCCAAAACCCCAGTAGTCTCCTCCAATTCACCCTTACCCAAGGCTTGCAAGGGTTGTTTACGGTAGTCTGGCACTGCTCCTGTGCCAAGGGAAATTTTCTTTGCAACCTTGAAGTCCTGTTATATGTCATAGGTGTGATGTATAGAAACAATATCAGGACCAGTGAAACCTCTGTCATTTTCCAAATACCACTTTTCTATGCACATAATTCAGTTCATGAGTAAGACAGCAGTTGGTTCCACAAGACATGCCATACTTAAATAAGTTTGAGAAACCTTCTGTCATGGGTAAAAGGTAATAACCAGTTTAAACCCTTTTGCAGTACTTGCCAAGCAGCACATGAAGGTTTTGCTTATATAACTCATTTCAAGTGTGGAATCTACAGTTCATTCATTCCTGCAGTATGCCTACATTGGGAGCTGGGTTGTGATTCTCAGCTCTCCAGAGACAACTCTCATGGGCTCTTATCAACTTAGCTTGTTAAAAATTGAGTGTAACCACAACAGTATGAGCTGCTGCCCTGCATACTGAAGACCAAAAGCATATATCTGGGGGGGGGGGGGGAGACCCATCTCTCCACTTGTATAGCCATGGCTACACTCTATTTTTAAACACACGGGCTACGTCTAGACTGGCATGATTTTCCGCAAATGCTTTTAACAGAAAAGTTTTTCCATTAAAAGCATTTGCGGAAAAGAGCATCTGGATTGGCACTTTTTGCGGAAAAGCGTCCGTGCCAATCTAGACGTGGTTTTGTGCAAGAAAGCCCCAATCACCATTTTCGCGATCAGGGCTCTTTTGCGCAAAACAATACCGCGTTGTCTACACTGGCCCTCTTGCACAAAAGCATTTGCGCAAAAGGGCTTTTGCCCGAACAGGAGCAGCATAGTATTTCCGCAAGAACACTGACAATCTAGACGCAGCCACGAGGTCCCTCAGAGCTAGTGCAGTTATGTCTCCTTGAGCTAGGAATCACATTCCCAGCTCCAAGTCTAGCATACCCTTGGGCTCTAGGTCTAGATTGCAGGCCATGTGTTTCCTAATCCTGGTTTGCTTAGGAAGTCCAAATGGGCTTAGTCTCTACTAGAGATTTCCCTTTGGGAGTTGTGCCCAGCAGGCATTTAGAAAGAGTATTGATATTGAGTAATTTAAAACCAATGTATAGTTTGTTGACCCAAAACAAAACAAGCATAGAAAAGGGTTAAAATAACAAAATCCTTCATGTTTGGTTCATGCCTACTCCTTATCCTTTCCTGCCGAGTGTTGGTAAATTCCATTAGCCAAAACTCCCTGTTTCTGGGCTGGAAGGAACAGACACACATGCTGCAGTTTCTCTTTCTTTTGGTGTCTGTCCTGCAGTGTATCTCTCTGAGCAACTACTGCCCATATACTTCCTTCTTTCTTTCTGAAAGGGGGCATGATGGGCAGGGGTTGATTTTAACTGTTGATGGTCCTTTTGATCTCTCTGCTGAGATCTTGGCAATACAGCTGTGTCACTTTTGGTTACTAACCTAGAGGCACCTTATCTCTGACCATTCCACTATTTCATTTACTGCTACCTCACCTTAAAAGCCTTCTTTGATTTAAGAACATGTAGTTAGAAGGAATGATATTAAACAGGTGAACTGTTTGTATAATATTCATACGAAGTAATAGATTTCTTCATTTGCCATACCTTTTCATGTTGAACAAATTGTGTCTTTTTTGTAGCTACTTAAATCTGGAAAAAATCAATATACAAGAAAACCAGAATCAAGGCAATTATTTCCATATTACCAGCCTTCTACAATATTTAAAAGATCAGCTATTGTATCACGGATGATTGAGGAATCAGCTACTTCATATGCACTGTAGCTGATTTTACAAGACACATTGTGATGCAAGCCCACGTATCTAATCTAGCCTTTTAAAGAGAAGTTCATTCCTTCAAACTTTCTCATTTCCATTTCCCATAAATGATATAAATTCTTTTAAGGAAAGCGGATTTTTGAAATAAATTTTCCATCAACTAAATGAGATACATAAAACTACACAGAAGGCTATGAATTCATTAGGATACTCATCTAAGCCCTGAAACTACCCCATGAATTTTTTTAACAAGCAACAAAAAACTCTTATGGTCCAAACAGAGGGAGCACTTTCTTAAAATATGTACAGCCTACAGAATGATACTGTCTTTAGTCATTGTTATGAGATATATTTTGTACAGTCAAACAGTGTAAATAGTCTACATGGCCACTACTTACCCTGAAATCTGTAACATATTTTAACAAAAAGAAATGTAATAATTACAGCTTACATGTCTGTGGGCTGATGAGATAAACAGAAGTAAATTTAATCATTATTGCTAAAGGATTATGCCATGTTTTGCTGCTTAAATCCTCAAAGTTAAGAAATGGTTATTTATCGACACGATGCATGAGTATTAATGACCGGGAAAGAAAATAATCTGAAAGGCATTTTGAATCAAAATTAATAGAATATGTTACCCATTTTTTAAAAGAAAGCCACTCAGAACTGGACTACACCATATTTTCAATCAGAGTTAGACACACCTGCAGCTACTGACAAGTAGTCAAATCAAGTATTCAGGTAACTCAGCCAGAGCAAGCTTATCCTTTCCAAGTCAATTAAAAGGGTTTCTCTGGACCTACAGATATCTAATTATATAAGAGATATTCCCATATCATTACATATGGTTTTTGGACTGGATTTTCATTGTAGTTCTTGGTGTATAATTTTTTTTTATTTATAACAGTTATATGTAAATCCCTCTACATTTTCAATATTAACCTATCTATTTTATGTTGATACAAGGAAAAAGCAAGTAATGGAGGTGAGCCTGAAAGCAAAGGCCTATGCATAAATACACTATTCTGAGGGGTAGAAGGGGTCTAGGTTGAATTTTATGCATTAAAACCACCTATAATAAGTTCCAAGGTGAAATACGATATAGATACACATTATAGTTTTGTTTTCTTGCTGCCAGCCACATATCTAACTTAACAACATAGTACAAAATATCCAAAGTTTGACACCCCTTATTAACTTTAGGCATCAGGTGTTCAGGTCAAATTTCAAATTGGGTTATTACTTTAGGCCATCTCATTCACTCCTGAAGAGTCAGTTGAATACAGCACCCTTCACTACCTGTTTATCATGCACAATGGGAGAAACTGTTCATTTTGATGGACAGTGGTTTTACTTTGACAATTACTTTTCCAATGAAGCCCTCTAACCAGCATCCTTTGCCTTTGAAAATGCACTGCCCAGTGATTTAGGGCCAAAAATTTGTTTTGTTAAAAATTAGGACTTTTAAAAATACAAACATTTCATAAAGCAGAGTATTATATATAAACATTATATATAAATACTTTTCTGCAATGAGATCACTCAATTGCCTCTCTTTTGAGCCCAATAATTGGGTATGATTTGCATACAAGCATAAGAAAGGAAACACATAAAGCTGATCTTGTGGCTTAAGCAGAGGACTAAAACATGACAGTGAAATCCTGCCTTCATTATTTCAGTGGGGCCAGGACTTCTTCACAGGATTTTATTTCCAGTTCTGCCAAAGATATCTCATTTGTAACCTCAGTGTCTCTTCTGAGATACTGAGATTAATCAACTTCATGAGGTAGCATCTGAGACTTAATTCAGAATGTTTTTAAGGTATATTGTGTTTTAAGTGAAACTCAAAACAAACAGCATGAATAGTAAATAATGAACAAGGGTTGTTTTGATTACAACATCAGAAATGTGCCTCCTGGAGAAGAGCTCTATTCTGGCCTGCTGTATCCTGGCCAGGAAATGGCTTCTCAGGCCTGGGGCAGTAGAGACCCATAGAGGTACAGAAGGGAACAGGGAGCTCATGCAAATCCAAAGATCCTATGCACATTCTTGCCCTTGCATAGGGATCCTGAAAGCTATTTCTGTCTCTCCTAAAATTTGATATTCCTGGCAGGTGATGTGGAGCTGAGGTGGTATCTGTAACTTCCTCCAGAACACATCACTAACTACTTTCTGTCCACATCCAACGTGACCATCTATACAATAAATTTATGCACAAATACAGAACAGCTAACAAAATGCCAGAGCCTGCAACAAACAACAACAGAAAGAGAGAAAGAAAGAAGAATCAGAGGAATATCACTGCTATATTTCCATGGCATAGTCTTCACCTCAGATGAGTTTTATGTAGAAAAATGATAACACAACACAAATACTTATTTTTTGTTGTACATTATTTATATTCCCTATTATATAACAGTCAGCATTAGAGCAAGTTAGTTGATAAAGCTCTAGTAAGCAATCATCCCACATTCTCAGCTTTCAGGATACTTTTTAGGGCCCCAATAATAACTTCTATTATCGATACGATTGTGCTGTTATCCTAAACTCTACTTTTCCTTTTTCAATGAGGTCTAATCATTCACATAGCCATGAGGATTTATATGCATCGGATACTGTATTCCAGGAAACTCCTTAGTGTTCTGTCACCTGGACAATTATACTGCAATTAATAGTGGAGTTTTATTCTAAGTAAAGTATCAAACTTTTTAAAATAACCAAGATATTGTTCTTTTTTATTATTTGTACAGAATAAATTGAGAAGCCTTTGTCTTCACAAAAAGATAAAACATAAGGCTAATTATTTGAAAGCTAGAAGTCTGTACTCATCTAACATGGATAACAAGAGAGATAAGTCATATCTGAGATAAGATATGGATTTCATTTTGGCAGCTTTATCCTTTATGTATCAGATTTTCTCAACGAAAAATCAGAAAAAACTGAAATGAGTCATCTCAAATATTTCTGAGACCTTTTAATTTCCTTTTTATGATTAAACAGTGTTAATATATCTGCTATTTTTATGACAAATAAGAGGTAAACTAAGAAGATAAAATATTTTAAAATTTGATGCTTATTTAAAAAAATAATACAAATGTTCTATTTAGAGGTGACTTTTCTTTAAATATTCTGTAAATTACAAGACAATTAGTTTGCAACATTACATCACTTATTATAGGAGACTCTGGCAAAGGTCCATACACTAAGGCTGCAAAACATTTTCTGTTTAAAAGATTCTTGTGACCCTTATTTTGAGCAGCTGCAACATTTATTGTTTGTAGCAGGCTATTTATATTGTGCAGGGACAAAGCCCTGGGGGCAGAGAATTACCTTTTCTTTGTCCAGGAAATTCCACTCAGGATGGCCGGAGATAGATACTGTTAACATTGCCATTTTTCTTGTGTTGCTCAGGAAAAAAAAGGCAGCATGTCAAAATAGGAACTGAACATAGACATTCTAATCTAATCCTAGGTCCACACTCCTGTCAGCAGCAGATCACACTATATTGGTAACACCTGCGAGAAGCCAGAGTAGCTATTGCCACAGGGAAAACAGGCCAGCCTCCCCAGCCTCAGCATCCCTCTTCCCTAGATGTGGCATATGGTCCCAGTGGCCCTTAGCCTCTCTACACACACTAGTACACTACAGTGTTCAGGAGCTTTCGCAATTCTCAGTGTAGGGATAAGAGGAGGAAATTGCTGGATTCCATACAATCATTCCTCCCTCCAGGGAGGGGGAAGAAAGTTTTTTAGATTACCCAAACCAACCACCTCTAGAATCCAGTCAATGCTGCAACTGTTATTCATCTCTGGGATAAGAGCTTTCTCCTAACCGCAAATGAAGCTAGTCCTTTGGTTTATGTACTATGAATCTGTTATGCAGTACTGCAAGATTCAGGGTTCAAACACTGCTGGTGTTGCACGATGAGGGTGTTATTGCAGTTAACATATTAGATTTTTTACATTTTTCAGAACACCTAGCAAATAAAATAAAAACTCAATATAAAAATGCCACATGAAACACTCCAAATTAGGAAATGCCAGATGGATGCAAATGGGGACAGAATTATAGTCGCAAAGGCAACCATAAATATGGCATTATATAACATTGGGGTGTTTCTCTTTCAGACCTAAATATATTTAACGTAATTTACTGTGTGTAATTACTGTCAGCAAAATAAGCAATTTAATATGTTGTCATTAAGGGAATTAGAAGGCAAAGAATGACAAGAACAATTTATTTTGCAGTTGGCACGTAAGATCAGAAAAATCCTTCATCTCAATTTTTAGACAATATTATAAAGAATCAGAATCTCCTGAAATTATATAATTACAGGGTCAACTCTACAAATGAAGAGCCAGAATTTTCAAAACAGATCTGGAATGAACAAATTTTCAGGTGCTATATGTGTGCTCTGTATTAATTATTAGTATTTCTCGATGTACATATGAAATTATCATCATTCCACAAGTGAGGAAGCTAAGATGGAGGAAAGTAAAGTAACTTGTCCTCCACCATAGTGATTCTGTGAATGCTGTGAAGAAGATTGTACAAGTTTATACACTTGTAGAAAAAAAATAGTTATTTTGCTTTAATTCTGTAGTTTTCAAAGCTAGAGCTTCATTGGATTCTCCCCTGCCCCCTTTAATATGACTATATGTTACTTCAGGAGAAATGAAAAAAACAATTGTTACTAGGGAAAATATTGCTTTCCTTCTTCATTTGCACCATCACCTGCATTTGTAAATCATAACCCAACTCCTTGCACAAAGGTTCAGTACAGATATTAACCATTTTGTACAAGGCATTGGGTTCAGATTCAAGGAACCTGCATTCTACTCCCATCTAGCTCTGTTAGGGTATGTCTACACTTGCACCCTAGTTCGAACGAGGGATGCAAATGGAGGCATTCGAAATAGTCAATGAAGCAGGGATTTAAATATCCCACGCTTCATTAGCATGATCTCGCTGGTGCATTACTCCGATCAACAGCTGTTTTGAAAGTAAAAGTGTGCTCCAGGACGTGTTAGTTCGAACCAAACCCCTTGGTTCGAACTAACGTTACTCCTCAAAAAATGAGGCGTAATAATATTTCGAACCAAGGGGTTTGGTTCAAACTAACGCGTCCCTGCACGCACTTTCACTTTCAAAACAGCTATTGATTGGAGTAATGCACCAGCGAGATCATACCCTTACTGGCCTGCTTGGCAACCTTGGCATGAGTCACTTCACCACAGTGTTTCATTTTGTCCATTAATAAAATGTACGGATGGGATGAAAAACAAGAACAGATAGAACAATTTAGTTAAAGCTAAGGTGTCAGGTAATGTTTACAAGATACAGGCACTGTACATCTGCAGTCAGACTTGGGTTCGGAGGAATTACAAGTATCAATTTACACAGCTAATGAAACACATAGCATACTTAGCCAGGACATGAGTTGCCAGGGAAGTCTTCCCAATGACCAACATTGAAGGGATGTGAAATGACATTCTTGCAATAATATTTGAGAATAGGAATATAGTGTTTGCCATACGTAATCAGCTTATTGGTTTACAAAGTCTGAGCGCCTACTTCTAGCAGTGGCCACTTTGTATTATTTCAAAAGGAGGAGGACCCTTTCCATTACCCATCCACCTTAACATTTCAACCAGTTTTACAAGGTTGTATATGAGTTGGGGAAAGAAGATTTTTTTTCTCATCCCTGCACCAGGCATTTTACAAACAACCTGAAAGGTAAGTTATTTTTAATTTTATCTCCAGAGATATTTTTTATTGCTCTACAAATTCAATGTTATCAGCAACTGGGACAGAATGTCCCACATGTTGAATGAACTTTTAAAAAAGTAGTATTTATTTGTATTGCTTTACTTACAATTTATTTTATTGTGCCACCTCTTAGTCCCATATCAAATGAGAGAAGACTAAATCAAACAGCTGACATTCATTACGATTGCAATATAGAAAATCTCCTTTGACATTTTATAGAAATATTTTTCCTACTGAATTCTCCTCTGACATTTTGCCTTAAACCTTCTAATAACTATTGTAGACAATAAAAATTCCATGTAAGATAGTTGAAGTAAATGATTTCTCCTATTTTGCAACAGCTAGTGATGGAACAAAAAGTGTTTTAATACTAGACTGCAGTTCCCATTGCTCAAAGTATTCACTTCTTTGGACCGTGGAAGGTTTTGGGGAGATTTGCTTGTGAGAAACTATCTTGTCTGTAGTATAGATGACATCGGTTGTGATACAATTTTTAATCTCCTGTTTCTCAGTTGGTGGTGTTAGCAGGAAGCGGTGTACACAAGAATTACAGGAATACTGAGTTACAGAATTTGTAAAGGCACAGCGTGGAGCAGTAAGAGGATTTGAAAACTGTAGCAGAAATTGCAGGAAACAGTTCTTATGCTTAGCACTGACATCAACAAGGGACAAAAAACAGTACTGTGTAGCACTATAAAGACTAACAAGATGGTTATTAGGTGATGAGCTTTCATGGCCAGACCCACTTCCTCAGATCAAATAGTGGAAGAAAATTGTCACAACCATAAATACCAAAGGATACAATTAAAAAAAATGAACACATATGAAAAGGACATATCAAATTTCAGAACAGAAGGAAGATGGGGGAGGGGTAGGTAAATGACTGTGAGCTAATGATATTAGAGGTGATAATTGGGGAAGCTAACTTTGTAATGGGTAAGATAATTAGAGTCTTTGTTCAAACCTAAGTGTAAAGTGTCGAATTTGAGCATGAATGACAGTTCATTGCTATGTACATTGGACAAACGTCTCAGACACTTCGCCAAAGGATCAATGCCCACAAAACAGATATTAGACAGGTTCACAAAGAAAAAACAGTTTCTTGCCATTTCAACCAGAAAGTACATTGTCTCAAGGACTTGATTACCTGCATCCTGCTGCAAAGGCCTTTTAAGAATACACTTGAAAAAGAATCATTCATGCTCAAATTCGACACTTTACACTTAGGTTTGAACAAAGACACTAATTATCTTACCCATTACAAAGATAGCTTCCTCAATTATCACCTCTAATATCATTAGCTCACAGACATTTACCCTCCCCCCATTCCGCTTCTGTTCTGAAATTTGATTTGTCCTTTTCATATGTGTTCATTTTTTTAATTGTATCCTTTGGTATATATGGTTGTGACAATTTTCTTCCACTATTTGATCTGAGGAAGTGGGTCTGGCCCATGAAAGCTCATCACCTAATAAACCATCTTGTTAGTCTTTATAGTGCTACATAGTCCTGTTTTTTGTTTCAGCTACACCAGACTAACACGGCTACATTTCTATCACATCAGCATGGGAGTGAGCCTCATAGTTCTGGAAGATTCACGCTAGTGCTGCTCAAGCTTGCATACAAAAAATAGTAGAGTGAACATTGTGGTTCTGGCTCTCATGCTCATCCAAACTTCTAGGTCTCATTTGGGTAGCTAGTCCTAGTTGCTGCTGGAGCCACATATGGTTACCAACTTTCTGATTGAACCCCCCCAATAATCTTTCCCTGCCCTCTGTCATGAGGCCCCAGAGATGCCCTGCCCCTTATACACGCCCCCCCTTCTTACTCCATGCCCCATCCCTTGCTCTTCCCCATCCTTACTCACTCGCTCATTTTCACCAAGATGGGGCAATGGGTTGAGTTAGGGACTGGGATGAGGGGTTTGGGATGCAGGCTAAAGGTGGTGAAGCAGGGTTTGGAGTGTAAAAGAGGGCTCTAAGTTAAAGCATGGAGTTTCAGGTGTCGGAAGGATGAGGGCTCTGAGGTGAGTCCAGAAATAAGGGGTTCAGGGAATTGGAGGTGACTCTGGGCTGGGGCTGAGGGATTCAGAGTGTGGGAGAGGGTGCAGGCTCTTGGAGAGAGTTTGGGTGTAGAAAGGGGTTAAGGATTGGAGGGTGGGATGCAGGAAGGGTGGGGTGTGGCTTCTAGGAGAGAATTTTGGTGCAAGGGGAAGGAAGTTGGAGTGTGGGCTCCAGAAGGCAGTTTGGATGTAGGGGGGAATGAGAGCTATAGGAGGTGACACCCAGGGCAGAGGCAGTGTGTGGAGCTGCTGGTCATGACTCCACTTAGGAGACACAGGGTCATACTGGCCACTTCCAGGAGTCACATGGTGCAGGGAGCTGCCTTAACCCCATTGTGCTACTGACTGGATTTTTAACAGACAGAGATGCCAAGATTTCTTTTCAAGCAGGCTCCCCATGCATGCTGGCTCTGCTGACCTGCCTGACCTTCCTTGCTGCCTCGTAAAGAGGTGTGGGGATGGGGGCAGGCAGGAGCCGATGCTGGGCAGAGCCGGCTTAAAAACCAGTTCCCCCAGAACCAGCTCTGCAATGCCACCAGCTTCCCTTTTCCTCCCCCCCCCCCCAGCTGCTGCCTCTGATAGAGCTTCCTGTGGATGGGCTGCTGCCATCCTGCATGTGGTGGCTGGCAGGATCTGGTCTGCACAGGGATCTGGTTTTTAAACTGGCTTCCTTCATGCATCAGCTCCTGCCTGCCACCCCTCACAACTGCCCCGACAGAGGCAGCAGTATGGAGTGGCAGGGAGCTCCCTAGTAGCAGGGCCAGGAGTACATTAGCTACTAGCCCTGCCCCCGGAGACCAATATTCCCTCTAAGATTTTCCAGTCATGAGCGAAGTGAGTTTTGGCATGTGCACTGGTTTGGATGTGTGCCACCGTGACTCCTAATGTATTAATACACACACACACACACGTTCCTGAACACCCCTTTTCCCTCCCCCCACCATGCAGCATATTCTGTTCCCAGCCACCGGAGCAGAAAACAACTCCTCTCCGAACATGCAGGGGGTCCCATTCCTGGCCTTAGCTGCCAGAACAGGCCCTGGTCCCTCCATCACGTGGCAGCCCCAGCCACTGGAGCAGGCCTCTCCTCCTCCCCTCCACCATGCAGCCATGGCAGATCCTGGCCCCTCTGCCCCAGTGGTTCCCTCACTACACTGTCTCAGTTGGCCCCACTTGCCGGAGCAGCCACCTGTCATGTAAGTGCTGCTGCATGGCTCTCCTGAGGAGGTGGGTAAGGGAAGAATTTTTTGTGCGCATCCACACAGACACGTACATCTTAGCAGGAACTATGTCAGGGACTATTGAATAGTTGGTCACACATGAAATTACACAATATCTAACATCCCTACAGCAGAGAGAGACATATAGAGGGAAGACACCATAGATTACAACCTAAGATCTGAGTCTGAGTTAAATACTTTGAAACTATAAATATAACATTTCATTTTTTTAAATGATGATAGGTTTTACTTTTGATTAGCTCTAATCCCTATATCCCATATCCCACAGGATTTTCTCCTTTTCAATGTCCACTCTTGAGAGACCCTGCACTGTTGCCACCAATTTATGGCCTAAGGAAATCACAAGGCCTCTAATTGAAGAAGGAATAAACATTTTTAGTTATAAAATCATTTTGTATTTCCTTTCCAATAGGTGAAGCGTTGTTTCTTTTGTACTGTTTAGGTGGTGTTTCAGAGTTGATCAACTGATCATGTATTTATCCCAATTGCATTCCATACGATAAAACATTTGATTGTAACAAATATAGAATAATCAATTTTCCATTCATAATTGTTGAACATTGCCCCAACCTGATCTTGGCAAGATTATTGTTTTGAATAAGAACTGCCATACTGGGTCAGACCAAAGGTCCATCTAGACCAGTATCCTGTCTACCGACAGTGGCCAGCACCAGGTGCCCCAGAGAGGGTGGACCGAAGACAATGATCAAGCGATTTGTCTCCTGTCATCCCTCTCCAGCCTCTGACAAACAGAGGCCAAGGACACCATTTTATCCCCTGGATAATAGCCTTTTATGGGCCTAACCTCCATGAAATTATCTAGCTTCTCTTTAAACTCTATTATAGTTCTAGCCTTCACAGCCTCCTCTGGCAAGGAGTTCCACAGGTTGACTACGCGCTGTGTGAAGAAGAACTTTCTTTTATTAGTTTTAAACCTGCTCCCCATTAATTTCATTTGGTGTCCTCTAGTTCTTCTATTTAGACTAATAAATAACTTTTCTTTATAGGCCCTCTCCACACCACTCATGATTTTATAGACCTCTATCATATCCCCCCTCAGTCTCCTCTTTTCTAAACTGAAAAGTCCCAGTCGCTTTAACCTCTCCTCATATGGGACCCATTCCAAACCCCTAATCATTTTAGTTGCCCTTTCCAAGGCCAAAATATCTTTTTTTAGGTGAGGAGACCACATCTGTACACACTATTCAAGATGTGGGCGTACCATAGTTTTATACAGGGGCAGTAAGATATTCTGGGTCTTATTTTCTATCCCTTTCTTAATAATTCCTAGCATCCTATTTGCCTTTTTGACCGCCGCTGCACACTGCGTGGAAGTTTTCAGAGAACTGTCCACAATAACTCCAAGATCTCTTTCCTGATTTGTCGTAGCCAAAGTAGCCCCCATCATACTGTACGTATAGTTGGGGTTATTTCTCCCGATGTGCATTACTTTACACTTATCCACATTAAATTTCATTTGCCATTTTGTTGCCCAATTACTCAGTTTGGTGAGATCTTCTTGGAGTACCTCATAGTCTGCTTCTGTCTCGACTATCCTAAACAGTTTTGTATCATCTGCAAACTTTACTACCTCACTGCTTACCCCTTTCTCCAGATCATTTATGAATAAGATGAAAATAGTTGGTCCCAGGACTGACCCTTGGGGTACACCACTAGTTACCCCTCTCCAAACTGAAAATTTACCATTTATTCCTACCCTTTGTTTCCTGTCTTTTAACCAGTTCTCAATCCAAGAAAGGACCTTCCCTCTTATCCCATGGCCATGTAATTTACACAAGAGCCTTTGGTGAGGGACCTTGTCAAAGGCTTTCTGAAAATCCAAGTATACTATATCTACTGGATCCCCCTTGTCCGAATGTTTGTTAACCCCTTCAAAGAACTCCAACAGATTAGTAAAACAGGATTTTCCTTTACAGAAGCCATGTTGACTTTTGTCCAACAAATTATGTTCTTCTACATGCTTCACAATTTTATTCTTTACTATTGTTTCGACTAATTTGCCTGGTACTGAAGTTAGACTTACCGGTCTGTAATTGCCAGGATCACTTCTAGAGCCCTTTTTAAATATTGGTGTCACGTTGGCTACCTTCCAGTCATTAGGTACGGAAGCCAATTTAAAGGATAGGTTACAAACCACAGATAATAGCTCAGCAATTTCCCATTTGAGTTCTTTTAGAACCCTTGGATGAATGCCATCCGGTCCAGGAGATTTGTTAACATTAAGTTTTTCTATTTGTTCCAAAACCTCCTCTAATGACACTTCAATCCGGGATAGTTCCTCAGATTCATCACCCACAAAGGATGATGCAGATTTGGGAATCTCTCCAACGTACTCAGCCGTGAAGACTGAAGCAAAGAAATCATTTAGTTTCTCCACAATGGCTTTATCGTCCTGGATTGCTCCTTTTATAGCTCGATCATCTAGGGGACCCACAGGTTTTTTAGCAGGCTTCCTGCTTCTAATGTACTTAAAAAACATTTTGTTATTTCTTTTTGAGTTTTTGGCTAGCTGTTCCTCAAATCTTTTTTTGCTTTTCTTATTACATTTTTACACTTGATTTGACAGTGTTTATGTTCCTTTCTATTTATCTCACTAGGATTGGACTTCCACTTCTTAAAAGATACCTTTTTGTCACTCTCTGCTTCTTTTACTTGATGGTTAAGCCATGGTGACTCTTTTTTAGGTCTCTTGCTATGTTTTTTAATTTGGGGTATACATTTAAGTTGGGCCTCTATTATGGTGTCTTTAAAAAGTTTCCATGCAGCTTTCAGGGATTTGGCTCTAGCCACTGTGCCTTTTAATTTCTGTTTAACTAACCTCCTCATTTTTGTATAATTCCCCTTTCTGAAATTAAATGCCAGGGTGCTGGACTGCTGAGGTGTTCTTCCCACCACAGGAATGTTGAATGTTATTATATTATGGTCAGTATTCCCAAGCGGTCCTATATCGGTTATATCTTGGACCTGATCCTGCGCTCCACTCAAGACTAAATCGAGAATTGCCTCTCCCCTTGTGGGTTCCTTCACCAGCTGCTCCAAGAAGCAGTCATTTAAGCCATTGAGAAATTTTATCTCTGCTTCTCTTCTTGAGGTGACATGTATCCAGTCAATATGGGGGTAATTAAAATCCCCCATTATTATAGAGTTCTTTATTTTGGTAGCCTCTCTAATCTCCCTTAGCATTTCAATGTCAGTATCGCTGTCCTGGTCAGGTGGTCGGTAATATATCCCTACTGCTAATTTCTTATTATTGGAGCATGGAATTTCTATCCATAGCGATTCTATTGAACATGTTGATTCACTTAATATTTTTATTTCATTTGATTCTACTTTATCTTTCACATACAGTGCCACTCCACCACCCACCCGGCCTGCTCTAACCTTTCTATATATTTTATATCCCGGGATGATTGTGTCCCACAGATTTTCCTCATTCCACCAGGTTTCAGTGATGCCTATTATGTCAATCTCCTCATTTAAGATGAGGTACTCTAGTTTACCCATCTTATTAGTCAGACTCCTAGCATTTGTGTACAAGCACTTTAAAAATGTGTCAGTGCTTATTTGTCTGCCCTTCCCTGATGCATTGGATTCCTTTGTATGCAGTTGTTTGTCTGCTCTGGCCCATGGTTTGCCCTCTCCCCTCCTCTCTTTCTGACTACAGCTTAGAGAATCTCTATCAATGGATTCTCCTCTAAGAGATGTCTCCCTCCAATTTACATGCATCTCCGCACCAATCGGCTTTCCCCCATCTCTTAGTTTAAAAACTGCTCTACGGCCTTTCTAATGTTTAGTGCCAGCAGTCTGGTTCCACCCTGGTTTAGGTGGAGCCCATCCTTCCTGTATAGGCTCCCCCTCTCCAAAAAGTGTCCCCAGTTCCTAATAAATCTAAACCCCTCTTCCCTACACCATCGTCTCATCCACGCATTGAGACTCTAAAGCTCCGCCTGCCTACCTGGCCCTGCGCGTGGAACTGGAAGCATTTCCGAGAATGCCACCATAGAGGTCCTGGATTTCAGTCTCTTTCCTAGCAGCCTAAATTTGGCCTCCAGGACATCTCTCCTATCCTTCCCTATGTCATTGGTACCTACATGTACCACAACCACCAGCTCCTCCCCAGCACTACACATAAGTCTGTCTAGATGCCTCGAGAGATCTGCAACCTTCGCACCAGGCAGGCAAGTGACCATACGGTTCTCCCGGTCATCACAAACCCAACTATCTATGTTTCTAACGATCGAATCACCCACTACTAACACCTGCCTCTTCCTAACTGGCATTCCCTCCCCCTCAGAGGTATCCTCAGTGCGAGAGGATACCGCAACATCCTCTGGGAGGAGGGTCCCAACTACGGGATGGTTTCCCTCTGCTCCCATTGAATGCTCTGTTCCCTTGAGACTTTCATCCTCCTTAAGAGCACTGGGGCTCTCAGACTGGAGGTGGGACAGTACTACAGTGTCCCGGAAAGTCTCATCAACATAGCACTCTACCTCCTTTAGCTCCTCCAGTACAGCCACCCTGGCCTCCAAAGCCCGAACTCAGTCTCTGAGGGTCAGGAGCTCCTTGCAACGGGTGCACACATACGCCACCCGCCCACAGGGCAGGTAATCATACATGTTACACTCGACACAATAAACAGGATAGCCCCCACTCTGCTGCTGGGCTTCTGTCTGCATTTTTCTAATGAATAAATTAGAGTATAAACTGGGATTATTTTTAAACTTCTGGAATATAGATTATTCTAAGAGTTATGTTTTAAAGAAGGTCAGAAGTCACTAGTGCCCTCTAACCTCCCACTCTAAACTCTCTCTCCAAACTCCCTGTTAGCTGCTCCTGTTTGCAAACTCCCTGGTCACTGACTCATAGGCGTATAAAGCTCTGGTAGCCCCTCCCCCTGACTGAGGCTCAGCCAATTAACAGAGGCTTCTAGATTTCAAACCTTTTAGAAGCTCCTTCAAACAAACAAACAAACAAACAAACAAACAAACCAACCAAACAGACAAACACAAGCTCAGCACACTGCAAATAACTCCCCCCCCCACACAAACACACACTCCAGACAGCCACTTACCACAAGGGACCCGTTTTTACTCCTCTTTTACCAGGAGAACTCCCTCTCCAATAAAATTCCTTCGCTAAGTATATTTCATAGAAGTTATAAAAGTTCTAACAGGAGAACAGTTTGTTTATTAGGCTTTCTATGATTAAGGGCCTATTGTTTTTGTATGAGGCTTCATAGGAGTAGTTATGTTAAACTACTATGGGATTTAGCTGAAATAGTTTAGGCCTAGAGCAATGATCCTACATCACAAATTCTGTACTCTCATTCTTGGAAGTCAAACAAGTGCCCACAAAGGGTACAATACATCTCAGAATTTTGCAAGTATTAAGATTTCAAGAGGGCTTTAGTAATCAAGTTGCTATGCAGTATCCAGGAAATTAAACTGTATTTCTGTCAGAATGATTAAATATTGATTTATGTCAGTTATGAATATTAATTCTTGATGCTCAATTATGAATTCCCCAAAATCCATATATGGATGGGAACAGATTACTATAATTAGAATAAAGAAACAAATATGTCTCTCTCTCTATATATATCTATAGTTTTACCACTATAAAATATCATACCAAATTCATAATCCTTGGGTTTGTCTGGCCCCTGACACTGTGAACTGAAACAGGACCTCCCTTCTGATGGGCTTTGCTTACTTTCCTCTCTGTCTTTGTTTCCAATGATCTTCATAAGTTTTAAAACTACAGTGCAAGGTTGTGAGTATGAACAATGCAGAAAACCACTTAACTGTACTTATCTTTTTCTTATATTTATGTTTATTGATTTCCTATTATTTCAGTTTAGTTGTCAGTTTCAAATAAGGTTTATGTATGTGTTTCATCAACTTTCATCTTCTCAATTAACTCGAAGTAGCTGAATAGAAAAGAACCTGTTGTCTGTGTCACGTTCATGTTGCATCCCAGTACATTCTCCTGTAAATGTAGTAACTGATCAGGCTCCCCAATACAAATTGATCATTCATATCTTTCTGCTGAATTAAAACACTCACTGAACATTTTTTTCCTATTTGCTACTTTCATTTATTTCCTCTCCTAATGCAATAGGCCAGATTAGATGATCATTATGTTGTGTCAGGGTATATCTGCATGTACCGATATCCACCTGAAAACTGCATTTCATTTGCTCCTGCTTTGATCCTAAACTGTTTCATACCTTCAATGTGGCTTTGTAGCCTAGTTTGCTCTGAAACACACCAGAAGAGGTATCCAGAGAAATTCTGGCTACTAGCAGAGGTCTAACAATGGGGAGTTTTTAAACAAGGACATTCCATTCAAACTGAAGCACCCCGAACACAGAGATGACTACTTCCCAGGAAAACCAAGATTCTTCTGTGATCTGATGTTACAGTGCTGAATGCCTTTAAGATTACTGTAGATCCAGCTTCCCTGAGCCAAGGCAGGTGTTCCCAGTTGGGTCAAAAAAGGGTATACTAAGAAGCAGGAGAAACAGAACTGCAGAAGGAAGCTGCAGGGACAAAGGGAGGCCAAACTCTGCATCTTCTCCAGGTATTCAGAGAAGGAGGAAGGAATAATCCCTCAAGGACAAGGGGATACAAGGCTAGATGGACCTTTGGTCTGACCCGTTCTTATGTTCTTAAATGAGAAGATTCAATCCTAAAGGGAATGATCAGGCACAAAGATTTGGAGTAATGTGGACAGAGCAAAGGATAAAATAAGAGCCAAGGCAAGAAGATGTTTAACCTGTTTTACAAAGCAAAACAGGACAAACCTTAAGAAAAAGACTTTGAAAAAATATTCTGACCCAGAATCATTTAGATGTCAGTGCCCTTTCTTTCCACAAAACGGTTTCTTAATTTTGTTTCTATTTCCAATTGTTTTCACATCTTGTTTGTTTTGATGTCCCTGTTTATGGGGGTATGTCTACACTACAGCATTATTTCAAAATATCTTATTTCAAAATAAGATTTTGAAATAACGTGTCTACACACAAAATGCATTTTGAAATGGCGTTTTGCTATTTTGAAATAGCGCATCCACATTGAGTGGATGCTAAATCATATTTAAGGCCAGCCAGAACCAGATCCGGCAGGGCATTATGTCAGGAGTGTCTTTGTGTGGTTGCTGCCTGAGGCTTGTGCTTAAAGGGACATCCCCCCATCCCCTGGGAAAGTCAGTTCTCAGGTTTACCCTGCTTGCTTGCCTACCTCGATGAGGGACAGCAAAGCATTTTGTCTCTGAGTGCTCTGCTTACCCTCACTCAGGACACCACAAAACTTTGCAACATGGTGCCAGAGCTGCCCCGGGGCACCCTGGTGCTTCTCTTGGATGCGTGGCTGTGAGCCTGGCTGCACTTTCTGCAGGCTGCCATCTGGGTGGTCCATCAGGGGGCTGTCAGTGTCCAGGGGGCCCTGTGGGAGAACTTCCACCCTGAGGAGCACTAACAGTCTCCCTGGTCTGCTCCACTGGGAGCTTGTGCCTCATTTCTCCCTCATGTTCTTCCACTTATCCCCCCTCCCCAACTCCCTTTCCTGATGTAAAATAAAATACACATTTTTTCATGAACACATATTGTCTTTATTTAACAAAACTGAGGGGGGGGAATGAAACTTTTGTGAGTCTGGGGAAAGGAGGCGAGAGAAGGGAGGATAAAGGGTGGGAGAGGGGAGGGGGAAGCCTGGGAGGAGGGAGCTGGAAGGGGGAAGCAAGGGGAAGAAGGGGGAGGGGAAGCTTAGGGCTCAGGGTTGGGGGTCTCACTGGGCCAACTGTCTCCCAGCACCACGGATGTGGGGGCCTCAGCTTCCCAAGGGGTTGGGGAGGGGATGGAGGGTGAGGAGGGAGTGGAGGGAGAAGCGGGAGGGGAAGAAGGAGTGGGAGGAAAAGCGGTAGCTGGTGAGGCAGCAAGCGCTGGAGCGGCAGGAGGCAGCACGCTCTGGACCAGGGTCTGTAGGTAATGACAGATGACACAGCCCTGGGCAAGCTGCTCCCGCTGGAGCTCCAGATTTTCTTGCACCCAGTTCTCAAGGGTGCAGTGCAGGGCTCTCAGTGCCCCCAGGTACTGCTGTCGGTACCCCTCCACTGCACGGGTGAGCCTGTGGAGCCTTTGGATGCGGGAGCATGTCCGGGGTGGGGTGGTGCCCCCTGCACGTGCAGCTGGTGCGGCTGTGGAGAAACAAGAGAAGTGGTCAGTTCTCCCTGGGGACACAGTGTGTGAAGCCCAGCCCCCTTGTGGAAGGTGAGGATGACCAGTCCCTGCACCATCAGAGCCGATGTGCTTGTGCACAGGCCATGTTCGGAATGTCCTGCTATCCCCAGGAGTGGAAGCTGACCCAAGACCACATCCATGCCCCTGTGCTGTGTATAGTGTGGGTGAGGTGTAGGGGAGATGTCCCCTGCCTCTGTGTAGAATGGCCTTGTGCAGAGAGGGCGTCCTGCTGTGTCCCACCCCAGGGTCAGAAGCATGTCATGTTTCTTCACACACATGTGTGGCTAACAGGCCAAGGACCCTTTGTGGCAGCCAGCTGGGGCCATGTGCCCAAGGGTGGAATGGCACATGCTCGCACGTGCACAGATTTCTGTGTGATCTGTGGTAAGCAAGGCCAATGTGCGCAGTCCCTGGTCTCCCTCCCTGCCCCCCAATAAGAGGACAGTGATGGCACTCACATGTTGTTGCCTCCTCAGATGACACTGGTTACGGGTCTGCTGGGACGGCTCGGGGGTCCTAGCTGCGTGGAACGCCCCCTCTGGGCTCCTGTAGCTCCTGGCGCTCCTCCTCCATGCCCTAGTCAGGCCGCTCTGCTCCAGGATCGATGACCCCCGGGATGGCACAGACCGTCCTACCCCCCAGGATGCGGTCCAGGGCGTCAAAATATTGGCAGGTGTCTGCCCATGTTTGGGAGCTGCCCCTGTGTGGCCCTGGCATAGGCCTGCCGCAGCTCCTTCATTTTCATGCGCACCTGCTCCTGGGTGCACATGTGGCCTTTAGGTGGTCAAGCTGGCAGCCATCTGTAGACAGCCTCATTCCTCCGTCTAGTGTGGAGATCATGGACGTTCGAGGCATCCCCCCAAACCTCAATGAGGTCCACGATCTCCGCACTGGACCAGGAAGGCACCTGCTTTCTCCAGCACCTGGCAGGCTCCTGGGAGCTGGCAGACTGGACCTGGGGAGCAGTGGAGGGCTGGCTGGCACTGGCTGCCTGGCTCATGATGGAGCCACTGGGTCAGAGGCAATGACTGCTGGCTCTGTGCTGGCAGGCCTAGAGCTGGCACAGGCACTGTGGCCAGAGTCTACCCCTTTAAAGGCTCCAGAGCTGGGAGAGAGGAGAGGAAGTTTTCCTGGTTGTGCCTAGAGTGGCGTCCTATTTCAAAATAAGCATCTACACAGCACTTATTTCAAATGAGCTATTTCGAATTTGGCTCTATTCCTCATAGAATGAGGTTTCCCAAATTCAAAATAAGTGCTCTGCTATTTTGAATTAATTTCGAAATAGCAGTTTGGCTGTGTAGACGCTAGTAAAGTTATTTCACAATAATGGCTGTTATTTGAAAATAACTTTGCTATGTAGATATACCCTTATTGTGTTACTTGTCTCTGTATTGGGTCTCATCATCAATGTCACAGTTCAGGGCACATGTAGGACTCCTCCATAGTCCAGCAAGGGCACCCACCACCTCCTCTTAGGCTTCTGCTTCCCTAGCCATCACCTTTCTTGGGTGGGAGATATTCATCTCTCCCTTCTGCCCGGGATCGTTCCAAGCTACACAATTCTGTGCCAACACTTAGAATTCCACAGCTATATAAACTTTCTAAGAAGGTCTGTTTTTCCTTTCCCTTAGAGGCTATACAAATGTAATTGCCTCACTTATGTACAATACTACAGAGTTCTTTTTAAGTGCATTTATTTTATGGGGAAGGAATAAACAAGCATTAAAAAATAAAGGAACCTACATGCAAGTTAATAAGTTTACCAAAAATCACCCCAGGTCCTGTAAAAGCTCTGGCAAGTGAACAGTCCTTCCAACTCCACCTAGAGGCATTTCTCTGGTCATCAGTTTGTAATGGCTGGTAGGTCAAAGCAAGCACCCCCAGTAATCTGAGAGTCATTCTTTTAACCTGCTTGGGACTTCATGTAACAGATGATTGCAAGCAATAAGCTTCCCTTAGCACACATCTTCAAAAGGTTGGTGGGAAGCTGCCTTCCCCTCCTACTAAGTGTTTCTAGGACTCCCACTTAACTTTGTTTTACACACTGTTCCAAAGAGATCTTTGGTACACATACCATAAAATCTCGAGTATAATGCACACCTATGTATAATGTGCACCCTGACTTTAAAATCTTAGCATAATGAAAAAAACTGAACTCCTATGTACAATGCAAACCCCATTGTACAGGAGAATGGGAGGTAGGTAACCTGTTTCTGAAATCCAGAATTTCTTGGTCTCTACTAAACTGGAACACAACATTTGATTATCCTTAAACCAGATCTGAAGCTACAGGGAAATGCGCGCGCAGTCCGGGGAGCCGGTGGCAGAGTTTGAAACCTGCCCCCCGCCCTCCCAAACAGCTGCCCGGGTGCAGTGGGCAGCAGCACAGCCTGCCCCTCTGCACCAGGAGTTGACTTGCCAGCATCAAGCCCAGCCTTGCCCGCTTCCCCAAGGCGGCCTCAGGCTACAGGAGAGAGGGAGGGAGGGACTCCTACCTGCAGGATCTCTCGGGAAATGTGCACACAGCCCAGGGAGCCTGCGGTGGAGTTTGAAACCACCCCCGCCCCCCCCCCCCCGCAGACAGCTTCCTGCATGCAGCGCCGAGCTCGTGCTTGCTGCAGGGATCCCCAGGGACCCCTGGGCACAGCCTGAAGGAGCACCAGGCAGGCAGCGAGTCAGGGCACTGCATCCTGGTGGCGCCGCCAGCTCCTCCCCTTGTCCGGGAGCCTGGTAGGGTGATGGCCCCTGTGCCGCACTGCAGCGGGAAAGTTTCTGTGCAGAGGGGAGGGAGAGTTTAAAACTTTAAAAAATAGCACCTATGTATAATGCGCCCCCCAGCTTTGAGCCTAAAAAAACAGGAAAAAAAGTGCACATTATACTCAAGATTTTACGGTAACACTTTCCAGGGCTTACATTAGCCAAGTCTCCTATGCAGAGATGTTACACACACATTTGCATTTTTAATACAATAAACTACTAAAATAATGAAAATTAATTTAATATAGTTAAAATTAATTCAGTAAAGTTTGTTGGGAACATTGTAGGAAATTGCCAGTCTGTTACAAACCAGCATGTATTCATCCTGACTAGGAGCATAGGCACCAATTTCATGGGTGCTCTGGGGTAGAGACTCCACAGGGGAAGAGTTAGTGGGTGCTCAGCTCCTACTGCCAGCCAACCTCCCCCTCTGCTCCTCTCCCCCCAGCACCACTTGCCTGCTGGCACTCTGCTGATCAACTCCTATTTCTGTCATTAACAGCTGTTTTGTGGCATTTGTGACTCTTCTGGAAAGAGGGAGAGAAGTGGAGATCCACTCAGTGCCCTCAGGGGAGGAGGTGGGGATCAGGGAAGAGGCAGGGCAGTAGTGGGGGTTTGGGGCCAGGGGTGGAGTAGGGTAGAATAGAGGTGGAACGGGATGGACTAGAGGTGGAACATGGACAGTAAAAGCAGAGTGGGGGTTTGGAAGTAAGAGTGGGGCAGGGGACAGGGTTAAGCATCCCCTGGCTAGAGGAGAAGTCAGCACCTATGACAATGGATATTGCATTTTGAGATGGATTTTTGAGTTATTGCTATATCCTCACTGCAAAGGAGCGTGCATTTTTGTAATGAGCTAGTGGAGTTTATCTGGATGTAGTTAGTTTAAGTAAACCTCAGGTAGATGTGTAGAGTTGCCTTCACTCTACTAGGATTTTAGATCAAGTTGCTTATATTTATGTAAAGTCTCAGGGGGCTTCTGCAGTTAAGCACAGTATATATTTATCTTCTCCCCTCTTCTGTTTTAGCATTCAGCTCTTCTGGCTTTATTGTTCTTTTTATTAATATTCTGTGGCAAGGTTAGGAAAAGTGAAAGATGGGCAAGGAGGGCCAGTGATCAGGAGACAGTTCAAAAGACAAAGAAGAGAGGAGAAAACAAAGATCAAATCAGCACTAGCTTCCTCAGAGGAAGTCATGCAAGTGGGGGATTGATCAATTAATCTAGAATCTGTTTCAGTGCCAAAGCAGCGACAGCTGCTACTCCATCTATTCAGTGACAGAGCAGCAGTAGTTGAAGCTATCATTAGCATATTGGAGAAGTGGCCATATCCAGATCTTTCCCTAGATCCTCAATACTTTCTCTAAATATGTAATAGAGGGAAATAAGGTAAAAATGCCAGATGGAGCTACTTGGAAACCTAAAACTTGTGCCATTTAAAACTCACACACAAACATGTACACACTTGCATTTTCCCCTCCACTTATTACTAGAGTTACAATAAAAAATAAGGGGGGATGCAGCAGAAATGAAGTCAGGCAATGGTGGCTTTGTTTTGGTGCTAAGAAAGGAATTTTGCAAACCCACAGGTAAAAGACCTATTATGAGAACAAGACCTCTGTGGCAGTTCAATACAAATACTAAAGGGTTAAAACAAAGTGAAACATTATTTCATAGAGGATTTAAAAAAAAATCAAGTACTATTGCATCACATTAAAACCGGGTATTTGTGCAATGGAAGCAATAGCCAGGAAAATGACAGCTGGCCAAAGATGGCACAAATCTAAATCCTAATTATTGATTTGGGGGGGGGGGGGGGGAAGAGGCAGGGGAGAAGGAGGGAAACCATTTTAAGAAATCATTACAAAATTTTTCCTCCTGACAGAACTTCTCCTCTGGGTATTCCTCCTGGCACCATATTCATAATACAAAGTTCATCATTTCAGGATACACAATAATGTAATATGAACCATTTCTCTCATATTATATTATATATTTAAAATGTTGAACTATTATAGAGACCACAAAATTGACCTAATATGTTCAGGCTACCAGTAATCTTAATGTTGGTTTTATTCTCCTCAACAGATCAGCAGATGAGAAATCTCTTATGCAGATTTCAGAATCCAGAGCTCTTATTTTTCACTGTAAACTGAGAATGTGGAGAAGAAAACAGGTTATTGTAAGTAACCTTTTCAAAACTGAATCCTTAAAAGAGTCCGTCACACTTTCTCAGACTTGAGAAAAGAATACTCTGTTTAGAAAGGAGCTCAACAATGTGGAGTGAGGATCTCGGCGTGGATAAGGATGGTAGATTTTGATCCAAAGTATTCACAAATATCAGCTACATTTGCTTCTTACAGCAGTTGAAGCTTAGAAATAAGTAGATTTTAGTTTTTATTATACTTTGTGCTTAAAATTTCTCTCACATTTTCACTACAATAGAAGCTTTATTTTTATCTAAAGGTTCTGCTTCAGTGAAACTTACATATAAACCTAGAATTTATTTGTTGAATCTGAGCCATCTACCTAAGTTGTCTGAGTAAGTTACACTACTATCTTAAAAGCACAAGTACCTTAAAATGGAAAGAATGTGTTTAATTCCAAAGCATGACTTTCTCTTTTTCATCCCATAATATTTTTGGAGGAGAACTGCACGGTGTCAAAATTCTTCTCCATGATATGTTCCTCATAGACTCATAGACTTTAAGGTCAGAAGGGACCATTATGATCATCTAGTCTGACCCCCTGCACAGTGCAGGCCACAAAATCTCACTCACCACTCCTAGAATAATCCTCTCACCTATATCTCAGATACTGAAGCCTTCAAATACTTTGAAGACCCCAAGATGCAGAGAATCCTCCAGCTGTGATCTGTACCCCATGCTACAGAGGAAGGCGAAAAACCTCCAGGGCCTGTGCCCTGGAGGAAAATTCCTTCTCGACCCCAAATATGGTGATCAGCTAAACCCTAAGCATGTGGGCAAGACTCATCAGCCAGACACCCAGAAAGTTCTCTATAGTAACTCCTATCATCCTTCCATTGACCTATTTCCAACTAGTAATGAATGGTCAATTAGTTACCAAGATCATGTTGTCTCATCAAACCATCCCCTTCATAAACCCATCTAGTTTAATCTTGAAACCAGATAAATCTTTTGCCCCCACTACTTCCCTTGGAAGGCCGTTCCAGAACCTCACTCCTCTAATGGTTAGAAACCTTTGTCTAATCTCAAGTCTAAACTTCCTACTAGCCAGCTTATATCCATTTGTTCTTGTGTCCACATTGGTATTAAACTTAAATAATTCCTCTCCCTCCCTGGTATTTATCCCTCTAATATATTTAAAAAGTGCAATCATGTCTCCCCTCAGCCTTCTTTTGGTTAAAGTAAACAAGCCAAGCTCCTTCAGTCTCCTTTCATAAGACAGGTTTTACATTCCTCGGATCATCCTAGTGGCCCTTCTTTGTACCTGTTCCAGTTTGAATTCATCCTTTTTAAATATGGGAGACCAGAACTGCACACAGTATTCCAAATGGGGTCTCACCAATGCCTTGTATAATGGCACTAACACCTCCTAATCCCTACTGGAAATACCTCGCCTAATACATCCCAAGATCGTATTAGCCTTTTTCACGGCCATGTCACAATGGCGGCTCATAGTCATTCTATAATCAACCAGGACTCCGAGGTCCTTCTCCTCCTCCGTTACTTCCAACTGATGAGTCCCCAGCTTATAACTAAAATTCTTGTTATTAATCCCTAAATGCATAACCTTACAATCTTGTTATTAAATTTCATCCTATTGCTATCACTCCAATTTACAAGATCATCCAGATCTTCCTGTATGATATCCCGATCCTTTTCTGAATTGGCAATAGCTCCCAACTTTGTGTCATCCGCAAATTTTATTAGGACACTTCCACTTTTGGTGCCAAGATCAGCAATAAAAAGATTAAATAAAATTGGCCCCAAAACTGATCCCTGAGGAACTCCGCTATTAACCTCCTCCAATCTGACAGTTCACCTTTCAATATGACCCGCTGTATTCTCCCCTTTAACCAGTTGCTTATCCACCTCTCAACTTTCATATCAATCCCTATCTTTTCCAATTTAACCAATAATTTCCCATGCGGTACTGTATCAAATGCCTTACTAAAGTCGAGGTAGATTAGATCCACTGCATTTCCTTTATCTAAAAAATCTGTTACTTTCTCAAAAAAGGAGATCAGGTTGGTTTGGCTTGATCTTCCTTTTGTAAAACCATGTTGTAATTTGTCCCAATTGCCATTAGACTCAATGTCTCTAACTACTTTCTCCTTCAAAATTTTTTCCAGGATCTTACATACTACAGATATCAAACTAACAGGCCTATAGTTACCCGGGTCGCTTTTTTTCCCTTTCTTAAAAATCGGAACTATATTAGCAATTCTCCAGTCAAATGGTACAACCCCTGAGTTTAGAGATTTATTAAAAAATTTTGCTAATGGACTTGCAAGTTCATGTGCCAGTTCCTTTAATATTCTTGGATGAAGATTATCTGGGCCCCCCGATTTACTCCCATTAAGCTGTTCAAGTTTGGCTTTTACCTCGGATATGGTAATATCTACCTCCTTATCTTTAGTCCCATTTGTTAACTTACCATTATCCCTAAGCTCTTCATTAGCCTCATTAAAGACTGAAGCAAAGTATTTGTTCAAATATTGGGCCATTTCTAGATTATCCTTAACCTCCACTCCATCCTTAGTAATTAGCGGTCCTACTTCTTCTTTTTTTGTTTTTTTCCTATTTATATGGCTATAAAACCTTTTACTATTGGTTTTAATTCCCTTTGCAAGGTCCAACTCTACCTGGGTATGTCTACACTACCCTCCTAGTTCGAACTAGGAGGGTAATGTAGGCATACCGCACTTGCAAATGAAGCCCGGGATTTGAATTTCCCAGGCTTCATTTGCATAAGCGGGGAGCTGCCATTTTTAAAACCCCGCTGGTTCGAACCCCGTGCAGCGCGGCTACACGGGGCTCGAACTAGGTAGTTCGAACTAGGCTTCCTATTCCGAACTACCGGTTCCACAAGGTGTACCGGTAGTTCGGAATAGGAAGCCTAGTCTGAACTACCTAGTTCGAGCCCCGTGTAACCGCGCTGCACAGGGTTCGAACCAGCGGGGTTTTAAAAATGGCGGCTCCCCGCTTATGCAAATGAAGCCCGGGAAATTCAAATCCCAGGCTTCATTTGCAAGTCTGGTATGCCTACATTACCCTCCTAGTTCGAACTAGGAGGGTAGTGTAGACATACCCCCTGACTTTTAGCCTTTCTCACTTTATCCCTACATGCTCTAACCTCAATAAGGTAGCTTTCTTTACTGATCCCTCCCATTTTCCACTCCTTATATGCGTTCTGCTTTTTCTTAATCACCTCTCTGAGAGGCTTCCTCATCCAGCTTGGTCTAACACAACTGCCTATAAATTTTTTCCCTTTTCTAGGGATACAGGCTTCTGACAGCTTCTGAAACTTTAACTTAAAATAATTCCAGGCCCCCTCCACTTTAAGATCCATAATTTCTTTAGTCCAATCAACTTCCCTAACTAATTTCCTTAATTTACTAAAGTTAGCCCTTTTGAAATCAAAAACCCTCGTTTCAGATTTATTTTTGTTTATCCTTCCATTTAATTTAAACTGAATTAGCTCATGATCACTCAAGCCAAGGTTGTCTCCTACAACCATTTCATCTATGAGGTCCTCGCTACTCACCAAAACCAAATCTAAAATAGCATCCCCCCTTGTTGGTTCAGCAACTACTTGATGCAGGAATTCATCAGCTATCACATCTAGGAAAATCTGAGCCCTATTATTATTACTAGCACTTGTTCTCCAGTCTATATCTGGAAAGTTGAAATCTCCCATGATTACACAGTTTCCATGAGTATTTACTTCATTAAAAACATTAAAGAGGTCTCTATCCATATCCAAATTGGATCCTGGTGGTCTATAACACACTCCAAGCACTATCCCAGGGGAGGATCTGATAGTTTTCTTCCCCAATGTGATTTTTGCCCAAACGGACTCTGTCTTCTCCATTCCATCATTTTTTATTTCTTTACAATCTACCTCATCTTTGATATACAAAGCGACTCCACCACCTTTACCCTTATTTCTGTCTTTCCTAAACAGCACATACCCTTCAATACCTGTACTCCAGTCATGCCTAGTATTCCACCATATTTCTGTTATTCCTATAATATCTGGTTTCACTTCCTGGACCAATAGCTCTAGTTCCTCCTTTTTGTTACCTAGGCTCCTCGCATTGGTGTACAAACATCTTAATTTTTGCTGTTTGGCCTCATTCACATTCTTTACCCAATTTGGCACAGACATTATACCTCCAATATGACCTATTAGACTAGTATCGACCCTACCCTTCCTCATGTTCATTCTCCTACCCCCAGCTATATCCTTTCTTACTTCGTTTTCCTCCCTCTCAGTGTTAAAATCTGGCGTAGAGATTACCTGGGCATCTCCCAACCGTCTCCCTCAAATTCCTAGTTTAAATCTCTCTTAATAAGTTGAGCCAGCCTCCATCCTAGAAATCTATTTCCCTCCCTACTTAGGTGAAGTGCTTCTCTAGAGAACAGTCCTCTGTCCATAAATGCCTCCCAGTGACCATACATCCCCCAAAGCCCTCCTTATAGCACCACTGCCTAAGCCATCTATTGATCATCATAATCCTGTCACATCTTAGTTGCCCTTCTCTAGGAACAGGCAGAATCCCACTAAAGATCACCTGAACCTCAATTTCCTTGAGCATCCTCCCCAGCCTAGCATAGTCTCCCTTAATTCGTTCCAGCGAAAATCTAGCCGTATCATTTGTTCCTACATGAAGGATGATCAATGGATTCCTTCCTGCTCCCTTAATAATTCTCTTCAACCTCAGTTCCACATCTCTTATCTTATCACCTGGCAGACAGCACACCCTTCTATTCTCTGGATCAGCTCTGGTTACAGGCCTATCTATTCTTCTCAATAAGGAGTCCCCAATCACATAGACCTGCCTTTTCCTAGTGATAGTGCAATTCTCTGGTCTATCTCTAGCTTCCTCTGGCTGCAAGTCCTTGCCATTCCTATTTTCCCTTGTAGTCCTAATGCTCATTATTGGTGTTGTCTCCATTAAGTCTTCCCCTTTATCTATGGGACTAGACACTCTTCTCTTCTTCCTTACCCTTCAATCTTCATTATCTACTTGCTGTACCCCTTCTACATTTTCCAGCTCCACATACCTGTTCTTGAGCTCTATTTTTCCTTCACTGACCCATCTTTTCCTCTGCCTGGTCCTCTGAGTCACATGCTTCCACTGTCCATTTTCTTCGCCCAGCAGTCCCCCCTCTGAGGCCCTTGATCCTGCTTCCATCTGCATATCTGGATCAACTAAGCTTTCCCCTTCAGCCACGTCATGCCTTTGCCCCATCATCTGCTCAAACCCCCTTCTAAACTCGACCAGAGTTTCCACCTGCATCTCCAGTCCTCAGATCTTTTCTTCCATCAGCTCTATCAGGCGGCACTTCATGCAAACAAAACTCCTTTCAGGTACCCCCTCCAGAATCATGTACATACCGCAGCTACCACATCCAATCATCCTCCTTGTGTTCTCTACTACTTGGGCTATCGCCACTAATGCCTCTGTGTTTTATCTACTTTCTCACCAAAATCCTATTAGTCCGGTGAACACAAAAACAAACCAAAACAACCTCTCCACAGCAAAAACAAACTCCAAACAAGTCCCACAATCCAAACTCCCTTTACAAACTCCCACTCAAACTCCCCTGTTTACAGCTCTGTTTGCTTGGCTCCTGTGCCACTGCAGCTATCCTCCATTCAGCCCAGTCTGGTAATATCCCTACATGTTATCCTGACATTGAGTCAGTGGTTTACCATTGGGTCAGACTGACTGTGGTTGAGCTTGCATTAATTTCTTTAGCATCCTATCATCTATTTATTTTCTACATTGTGCAGATCATCTTAGTCTTTATTGTAACCAGTCCTGTACCGTGCTCTCCTAACTTTATTTGTTTTAAAATCATTCCATTTTGCAATTGACAGTATTTGAATTTTTTTTTATCTCTACCTTCTCTAGGCTTCCGATGTCTGTTTCATTTAATTCAGCTGCTCCGAGAGCCCAGAGAAATACTGTTAATAGATTACAGATATTTTCACTTTGGTACCAAACAGTTTTATCAGTCCATTATTTCATCGTTATCTGTGCAGCACTTCCTGCTCAAGTACATCTCTTTAGTTACTTCAAGCTCGATGGAACCATCACCACTAACAAGTTTCCAAGGTATGCACAAGATTATCAATTGCTCTTTACCAAGATACAATAACTGCTAAGAAAATGAATGGTTGTAAGTCAAAGTCAACTATACCTAGATTCCAAGATAGCAAAGAGTATCAATAGTAATTCAAATATATCTGCCAGTTGTAAACTGGAAGCTTTACTCTAGATCAGGGGTTCCCAATCTTTTTGATACTGGGGACCAGTAAATCCATTCACGAGCTTTTGGAAGACCGGTAGCATTTATTTGCATATTTGCATATTCATTAAGCCAGTGTTTCCCAAACTGTGCTCCGTGGAGCCCCAGAGCTCCATGAGACATCTCCAGGGGCTCTGCGAGGTTGACAAACTCGATAGGTAAAACACATTCAATCAGTGGACCACTGGGGCGCCACATCAATTTTTACTAATATAAAGGGCTCCGGAGCCCAAAAAGTTTGAGAACCGCTGCATTAAGCAAATGATGAATATTCAAATACATTGTTTCTAGTCCTCCCAAAGCCCTCAGTGCCAACTTTAGCCCACAGAAAAGTCAGTCGGGGCCACACAAATGAAATACAAAAACAAAACCCCTCCAAGCCCCTCAAACCTCACCAATGTGGCCCCAACTGTGCTTGTGGATGCTGGGACAGAGTTCTGGGGAAGGGTGCCAATGAGTGCTGGGGCAAGGGGACAGAGTGCTTGCGGGTGCTGGGGCAGGGTAGTTGTGAGGGTCTGGGGGGGGAGGAGACAGGGACTGATACCTGGGGATCCTGTAGCTGCCAAGGCCCAGGAAGTGCACGGGCTGCTCTCCTATCCCCCAAACAGTGGTGGGGAAAACCTAAAACCTGACTCGCTGGTCTGTTTCACGTCTTATGCCTTCCTGAGCAGGGGAGGGGGAATCCCAAACTGTGCTGCCCCAACCACTCGAGCAGAATGCACCTTGCTTTTCCGCTCCCCATGGCAGCACGTGCCACCCGAGCAGCTGGAGACAGCGTGCTGGGGACTTTATTCTCCTGTTGCCTTCCTGCGTGGGGGGAGGGGACAGAGGGAGTCTCAGACCCCCAACCGCTTGGGCAGCATGCGCCTTGCTCCTCCACTCCCCACAGCAGCATGTGCCACCAAAGCAGCTGGAACCGGCGTAGTCCCAGATCCTTACCCACTGGCCCGCACGCAGGAAGGCAGCAGAGGAACAAAGTCCCCAGTGCAATTGGCATTTTAGGTACCACACTAGCTGTTGGGACAGGGGGAGAGCAGCCCATACACTTCCAGGACCTGGTGAGCAGCTGCAGAACTTCCCCCCAACCCTGCAGGAAGCCTGTGCTACCTCTGTTGACACTGGGAGTTCAGCACGGCATTCATCTTGGAGGCTGTGGACAGCAAGGTGGGCTCTCACAAAAAATTTTCTGAGGCCAGGTATTTTTTTCCTAAGGACCGGTACTGGGCAACGGACCACAGTTTGGGAAACACTGCTCTAGATCATCCAATGTAATGGACTCCATTTTAACAGTCACAACGCCAAGTTTAAAAACATGATGAAAGACCATGGCAACTCCACACTCCCTTGTCTTGCACCAAACTTTGGCTTGAATTAGTTATTGAATTTTTCACTAGGTTGTTTGTACAACACTGCAGGACTCTTTGTGCATAGTTTTTTATAATTGCAGTGACCTTATCTAGAATTTTCTACTATTTTGCTACTATTCATAATACTTTTCTGTGAAAATAATTAATTGTCTTTGTGAAGTCAGCAAAAACAGCAGACATCATTAAGCCACTTTCTCACCATTCTTTCCATCAGCTGTCATCAAGTATATATTTGGCCAGTGCAACTGAAGCCTACTCTGAAGCCACATTTTTCCTTACCGACTAAAACCTCTAAAACTGGCCCTTACTGGATGACAATTTATTTAATCAAGATTTTTCCTTAGGACTGTAAGCTTGTATGTTTGAATTACCATGATCTCCTTTCTTCAGTATTGATATCTGTACAATTGACTCTAGCCAGTTATCTGGCATCTCCTCTTGCGCCCAGATGATTTTGCGGAAAAACTTGCCAGCTGTCTATACTGGCCGCTTGAATTTCCGGAAAAGCACTGACGATCTCATGTAAAATCATCAGTGCTTTCCGGAAATACTATGCTGCATCCATTCGGGCAAAGGTATTTTGCCGAAAGACTTTTGCGCAAAAGGGCCAGTATAGACAGCATAGTACTGTTTTCCACAAAAAAGCCCCGATCAAGAAAATGGCGATCGGGGCTTTTATGTGGAAAACCGCTTCTACATTGGCCACAGACGCTTTTCCGCAAAAAGTGCTTTTGCGGAAAAGCGTCCTGCCAATCGAGACGTGCTTTTCCGAAAATGCTTTTAACGGAAAACTTTTCCGTTAAAAGCATTTTCAGAAAATCATGCCAGTGTAGACGTAGCCCTTGAGTTTTCTTTATATATTGTTTTTATACTTTGTTTTCTGGAGACTTCCTCTAGCTGAGCCTCTATTAAAATGTTTGCTTATTTACTCTTTGTGATTTCTTCAAGTTTTTATAATGGTTTTACTTCTGCTATCTCAGCAGATTTAATCTGAATGCCAATAGGAAGAAGGGAACGAAGCTTCCTTTTTATCCCTGCACCTGCCTTACTGTATTTAGAAATGATACTCTTTATCAAATTTTCCCACACACAGAGAACTGAAATTAAATATTAAATTGGCACATCTATGTTATTTCAACAACTAAGGAGACACCAACTCCTTATGCTATGGAAGCAATCAGTGAGATCACTTTTGCTTCCCTCTAAGTTTTCTCATACTTAGACCCAGTTTCCATGGCCACATATGGTGCATTTGGCAGCAATACTAGCCAGATGCTAAGATCTGGAATGTAGTTTTCTACCAGATGTGTCCAGAACTTTTGTGGTCTCTCCAGCTGGCCTCTTGGGTAGCTTTAATGCTACACTGTAGATATTTTGGCAGCACAGTAATCATCTTCGTGTAGGGGATTAGTGAAGAGTCAGACTTCATCTTTTTTATTCACTGTAATACTTGTTTAATAGTAAAATCTCTTGCCATGTTTGAGAATTATACTTTGCAATAGTTTTCTTTATATACTTTATTGAAGATTAATATATTTCTATCGCATGCATTTTGTTTAGTAATATCAGGCAGAAATAACAGTTTTATAAATCTAATTTGTAAAATAACAGTACTTAATATGAATGAGCACTAACAATTTTTTTTAAATTGTAAACATATGAGCATTTTAAATAATGTTAAATATCAGTAAGATACCAATTTGAACTGGCATTATCATGAAATTAACATGTTTAGGCTTGATTCAGTAACAACTCATTGATATTTTAGGCCTTGTGCAGTGTTACACAACCTGAAAACTAGGAAGAGATTGTCAATCTACTTAAAATCTGGATTATGTAATTTTATTGCCTTGAAAAGACTAAAACTATTCAAGCAACTATTTCAATACTTAAAAATAAATACTTAATAACATTTTGTGTTTTGAACATTTTAGTTGATTGAAAAATTTCCCAAATGCAGTCCAGTTTCTTTCACTCTCAGGGTGTGTCTAGACTACATAGTTCCGTCGACAGTGCCATGTAGATGAGTTTACTAGACATAGCAAAATGAAGCGGCTATTTAAATAATAATAACTTCATTTACATCAAAATGGCCACCACGCTGTGCCGATCAGCTGTTTGTCAGCACAGTGCGGTAGTCTAGATGGGGATCAGCCGATCCCAGAATGCTTTGTCATCAGATCCTGTAAGCCTCGTTGCACGAGCCATAATGGCTATATCTAGTAAACTCATCTACATGGCTCCGTCAACAGACACACCCTCAGTTTCTCTGGAATAGGCTTTCTTATAAAGCCCAGAGATAACTACATGCATAATGAAAAAACAAACAAACCCAAAATTCCTAATAAATTTATGGGCCAAAGCCTATTCTCACACTTCTGAATCCAATGAAATTTGTATAAGATATAAGTGCAAATAAAATTTGCCCCTTGTACATCTAAATACAGTGATGAAGAGATGCAATATTAATACACAAATATTTGGTTAATGGAAAAATGTAAAATGTGCAAAAGGAAACAAATACCCTTAATACTTCTTTTCCATTTGGTAATGTTTTGTATACAGTGATGATAAACAGCCACTATTTTTAGTAAGTAGAAGTGACCGTAGAAAGTTACACTTCCTTCATTATTTGAGAATGCCCATTTTCTCTAGAAATCCACTACTGTCATCACTTTATACCATGATATTAATTAGAATGCCAGTAACAGCCCAATCACCTGACTTTTAGAATGAAATCAAAGATGTTTCACGTATAATTAACACATTCAAATGTTATTTCTGGCACTGATATATAGATTAATTATAGATATAAAACATTCAAAATAATATACGTTGCAGGTAGCTTTTGACTCCTATACTTGAGAGCACAAATCAAACCCACTATATTCTGGTGGTTAGGTTCTCTACAGATGCAAGTTCAAAACAAACAAAAAATCAGAATTCCCAGTGATACTAAAGCAGCAAACACTGGTAACCCAGATGAAGTTACAGGGTTTCTTTTCAAGATCAGCTACAGGTTCAAGATCAGCTACCTCTATGAACCAGAACTCTCTGTTTCAGGATCTGAGAGTCCCAGCATGCTGCAGCAGGTGGGGGAGCTGGGAGTCTGGCACTATGTAGGGAGGATTGTGGTGGCAGATAGAGAGCCAGGAGCCAGCTGGGCTGTGGAGGGGGAGGGGAAGAAGATCCAGGAACCAGCGCACAGCTCAGCAAAAGGACACAGCTGATCAGACAGAGTGTGACACGGGGCAAAACAGTAGATGTAGTATCATAACTGAGATGGTCTGTCATTAAACTAACTGTTAAAAAAAATGTGAGCAAGAACTAAAGTTGAAAAAGCCGCCCTTAAGAGAATCTACTTTACCTCCTGCTGATGACAGAGGTCATTATCTTTAGATATTAAGTACAACCAAGTAAAAAAGGTAGATAAATAGTGCTGGGACTGTGTAAAGCCAATGGATCATTTCCATGAGAGAAAAGTCAAAAGCAGTACTGTTCATCCAACACTAATTATAACATTAAAACAAAGAAAGGAGTTAAAGTAACATGCACTTGGCTTTGTTACTTCCCTAACCTACAAAACCTATATTTTGAGCCATGTTAGTAGTTTGCTGATTGTAACAGTGAACCTGCATACATTCATACAAGAATTATCTGATTTTACTTCAGTCTCTTTTCTGATGTGGTCAATTTTCAGATACCTCAGTTTTAAGGATACTGTTCCTCATGTAAGCCACATAGGGTATGTCTACACTACCCCCCTCGTTCAAACTAGGGGGGGTAATGTAGTCATACGGAGTTGCAAATGAAGCCCGGGATTTGAATTTCCCGGGCTTCATTTGCATGAAGCCGGCCGGCACCATTTTTAAATGTCGGCTAGTTCAGACTCCATGCCGCGCGGCTACACGCGGCACGGACTAGCTAGTTTGGATTAGGCTTCCTATCCAAACTAGCTGTAAGCCTTGTGAAACAATCTGTGGAACGAGGTGTACAGCTAGTTCGGATTAGGAAGCCTAATCCGAACTAGCTAGTCCGTGCCGCGGGTAGCCGCACGGCACGGAGTCCGAACTAGCCGGCATTTAAAAATGGTGCCAGCCGGCTTCATGCAAATGAAGCCCGGGAAATTCAAATCCCGGGCTTCATTTGCAACTCCGTATGACTACATTACCCCCCCTAGTTCGAACTAGGGGGGTAGTGTAGACATACCCATAGTTATTAGAATTAGTGGATGTCCAAACCTATTCCAGCCACCTGTGGCCCAGCTCAGTTTCTATAAAGAATCCCCCAAACTACTTCTTAACCTGGTATTGTGTTTCTTTTGCTTGCTCTTGATTTAGCCAATGGGGATAAGATCCCAAGCAGAGGTTGGCACTGATGACCAATCAAACTGAAGGTCTAAATCAGTTCCTAACTCTCCCCCAGGTTGGCCAAAGGGAGGATAGGCCCAGCTCTGCATTACCAGGCATGCTCTCCCCGGGTATGTCTACACTACCACCCTAGTTCGAACTAGGGTGGTTAATGTAGGCAATCGAAGTTTCAAATGAAGCCCGGGATTTAAATATCCCGGGCTTCATTTGCATCTTGCTGGGCGCCGCCATTTTTAAAGCCCCGGTAGTTCGGACTCCGTGCCCGCGGCTACACGCAGCACGGAGTAGGTAGTTTGGATTAGGCTCTCTAACCCGAACTACCAGTACACCTTGTTCCGCAGGCACGGAGTCCGAACTACCGGGGCTTTAAAAATGGCGGCGCCCAGCAAGATGCAAATGAAGCCCGGGATATTTAAATCCCGGGCTTCATTTACAACTTCGGTCGCTTACATTAACCACCCTAGTTCGAACTAAGATGGTAGTGTAGACATACCCCCCTTTCTTAAGGACTGCCTTTCCCATTGTCAGTTCAAGCAACCTTCTACTGAAATGGAGGAAGAAGATGGGGGTAGAGTCTCATATTCTTGTTACATACCGTTTTTAACCATTCTCACCTAAACACAACACAATCTGTGATGCGCATTTTGCAATGCAGTCTGTATTTTTAGCAGTTTAAAGAGTCTGTAGTGAGATGACAAAAGCATCTGACACCATGTCGTGTGAACAACAAAAAGAGCATGGCTTAAACAGCAAATGAAGAACTCCCTGTCCAGCAAGTTCCTCTTTTTATGAAGGTCCCCTTTTTGTAATGCATTGTGGACCTTCTCTGGTACCATGAAGAACCAAGAAATCTACAATTGCTCCACAGAATTGGTGAGCAATTATATTTCTGTATTCAGGTACTTTTTAAAGTGTGGATAGCTAGCAATGTGATAGAGTAACAAATTCTATAATTCCAAGGCTTTGATGACACTAGAACATTTTCTTAAAGTTCAAAATTCACCCTCTAATGTGACCAGCACAAGACCAATACATTCCACATATTCCCTAATTTAAATATTTATGATATGTAACCATTCCTCTGCATAAGAATGATTTTCACCTTATTTGTATTTGTAGCTAGGCATATCTGATTTTTGACCATCAACATTTTTGTCCTCTCTTTCCATGTTTATGGTTAAAGATATGTACCTTCACTACATGAACCCTGAACTCAACTGGCTTTCCAAAAACTTAATAAAATATTAAAAACTTTCACAGCATTTTTATTTAAGACACAGTTGAGGTTAATAGTGGAAATAGCTAGTTAGAATGAAGACTCTCCATTATAATGTTTTTGTAATGACCAGAATACATTGAAAATCCTACCCCATATATATCCACATCTAGTATGTTTATTTATAAGATCCTGATTAACTGGTCAGAATTATTTTCTGCATTTTAATCCCTGCCTGTCTCAATGCTGGAAAACAACAACAACAAAATTCCAAAACCTTTTTTAGTTGAGTAGTTCCCTAATTATGATCTGTAGACTACCAAGAGTGCATAGAGATTTGCTTGATGTCCAAAGAGGACAATTATGTCAGACAGCTTCCTTACATTATTCCAGATAGCAAATTAGTAAATGCTCCCACTAAACATTTTTCTAATATCACTTACTGTAAACACCTGCTATAGTTTCAACCAAGATGTTATTCAGATAACATCTGCATTCAATACAAATATATTATATATTAATATGCAATGTTAATAAATGTCAAAGACGCTATAAGCACTTCTACACTTCCTGAGTAGATATGAGAAAAATAATAATTCCCAGAGGATTCACCAGTATAATACTCCAACCACTACATATAACTCGATATATGCTAAAGAGCTCTGCAGAAGGACCTCTGGAAAAAAAAAACAGAAAGCCTTATCCTGCACCTGACAAACTACACAATGGATCACTCAAATGAGAAATCAACAGATATCAATCACAAAAAACAAAATGAGGAACTATCCACACCTCCTCCACAGCCAATACCACGTAACATCCTGGAAAAACCACCACTGCAAGTCCCACCACAGTGACACTACACAACAATGCCTCATCATCTATCTAGCAATGCTATCCCTACTCGGAATTGAAATATCTCATCTCCATTGGACTGAACTTCTTCTCTTCCATGAAACCTGATCCCATAACATTTTGAGAACTATACATTGGCATTCATCATCACTGATGCCTAAAGTGTGTACAGGTTGAAACTCTCTTAACTGGAACTCTCTGGTCTGGCAACACCATGACTGATCCAGGGCCAGAAAGTCCCATTGGAAGGCTAGCACCTGGGAGCCCTGCAAGTTGACAGGACAGCGGGAGTGCCAGGTGCAGCAGCAGGAGCCTAGGGCTGACAGACACTGTAGAAGAAGCCCAGTTCATGCACAGGCAGAAGGGTTGCCTGGTGCAGCAGTGGGAGTCCAAGGAACAGAAGCAGTGTGGCTGCCCAGTGTGGCAGCAGGAGCTGGGCATGATAGCAGGAGCCTGATACAGAGAGGTGATGGGTCTGCCCAATAGGACAGTAAGGGCTGATAGGGCAGTGAGGCCAGCGAGAGGCGGGAAGCCAGCTAGGAGGGCAGTGGCCAGGCCAGGGCTGGAGGGCTGGGAAGGGGGTCCAGAAATTACCACTTCTGGTACACCAAAATCCCTAATCTGAGACCAGTCAGGTCTTGAGGGTGCCAGACCAGGGAGGTCAAACCTGTGTATGATAATGACCAATGCTTGAAAATCCACCCCAAACACATTACCAAACTCTTCCATTTCATCTTCCCCATTAACAACTTTGCATACATTAACAAACCCTTGGTCCATAAATGTAGGTAGGAGGATGGCTCCCCAATATGCCATGCTCTTTCTGGGCTACCCTGAGGATGAAGTTCTGGAAAACTGCACCTTGAAACTAAAGCTATATCTGAAGTACATCCATTACATTTTCATCCACTAGCGAGACAATATAAACTCCCCTGGGGTATGTCTACACTGCCACCCTAGTTCAAACTAGGGTGGCTAATGTAGGCAATCAAAGTTGCAAATGAAGCCCGTGATTTAAATATCCCGGGCTTCATTTGCATCTTGCCGGGCGCCGCCATTTTTAAATCCCCAGGCACCATTTTTAAATCCCGGGCTTCATTTGCAACTTCGAATGCCTACATTAGCCACCTTAGTTCGAACTAGGGTGGCAGTGTAGACATGCCCCTGCAGATTTCCAATATAACTGCAGCAACTACCACCAAACATGGTTCAAGGACAAAGTCCCGAGCACATACCTACGCCAACCACAAATGTAGATCACATTAGAGAATATGTCATGCAGATACCACAGTAAAACCTGCTTCAATGCAAAAAAAACAAAACCTACTGACTGAACATCCCTAGTTATCAACAACTGCCCCACACTGGAACCTACATGGGTTATCATCAAAAGAACAACAATCCATTCTTCCTGGATATTGTGTCTAAATTCTTTCCAAATTCTCCTTTTCTGGGCTTCAAACAACCAGACTAGCTCGTCACTGGAGAGCAATTGTACTAAAAAGATAGCCTGTAGTAAAATGTGGTCTGCATTATGGAAACATTTGATAGCCACATGTTCCCTTGTCCATTCCTACTTGGGCTCTCATGTGTTGAATATAATCACATCAACCCTCATTTTAAAAAAGGTTAAAATAATATAATCAAGTTAGCAAATGAAAAATAGTTCAGGACACCTTATATTCCACCTGTCACAAGTAATTTTCATATTAAAACAAGGTATCAGTAAGAAAATGCAAACTTTTCATATGAAGCCTTTTTAAAAATTTTGTAATTGATGTAAATTTCCTATAAACTATGATAATGCATGACACATATCACTAAATAATTGCTCACTGTCATATAAAAAAGCAGCTGAATAAAGGGATCTTTGAATTGCAAACTGGATATTTAGTGTCATGCTATCATCAGTTTTTATGTGTGTGAGAAAGGTGTGTCCTGCCTTCCCATTCATCCCAGGCACCAGCAGAAGTACAGCATCACCATTGATTATATATGGCTTCTTTCTCCATTAAATCCAACCTGATCATGTCCCTGCATACAGTGTCCTGCTACCTAGTCAGTGGCTGGCATCTAGGTCAGAGTAACATTAATTACATTTGCATTATTTTCTTTAGCATCCTATTATCTGTTTGTCTTCTGCAATGACCCTCACCATTGTAATCTTTTTCAACTGCAGCCAAGCCCATACACTGATTTCACATCCTATGCACCTTTAACATTTTTTTAAATAATTTCCAACATAAACTTTACCCAAAAGAATATTTAGCAAAAAGCCCTCTAACATCCTCACACCTGGTAAGTGGAGGGGCCTGGGCTCCCTACAGCTGCCTGGTTGGTGACAGGGGAGGAAAAGATGGGGCTGCAGAGGGGGAAGGGCCCTGCCTCCCCAATTTTGGGAAGGCTCTACCACCCCTGAGACATATGCCCACCCAACCGCATCCCCTATCTATGGGCAGCAGGAATTGCATGCCTCCAGGGCTCTCAGAACACCATGCCTTGGCTCACAACTGCTGGCTGGCACACCTGCGGTTGGGCAGGTAGCTGTTGGGGCCGGTGTGTCAGACCTCCTATGGCAGCCCTGGTCCATCTTGGACGTATTTGTAACCTACCCTTTAAATCAGCTTCTGTACCTAATTACTGAAAGATAGCTAATGTGATGCTAATATTTTAAAAGTGCTCCAGAGGCGATCCTGGCAATTACAGGATGGTAAGGCTAACGTCAGTGCTGGGCAAATTAGTTGAAACTATAGTAAAGAACAAAATTGTCAGACACGTAGATGAACATAATTTGTTGGGAAAAAGTCAACATGGTTTCAGTAAAGCAGTGGTTCTCAAACTTTTTGGCCTGTGGACAACCAGGCTCAAAGCAAACCTTTCCGTGGACCACCAGTTGCTAATGGAAACTCACTATTAATTACATAATTACACCCTACCCATTTTGCTAGTACAGCAGCTAGGGGGAATGATTTAATTTAAATTATTAAACAGATTAAGTGTTTTAACTTTCTCATGTTAATTTTTCAAACTTCATTTTAAATAAAGTAAAATATTGATTTCTGTCCAACACAGAAGTTGGACATAACTTTTGTTTTCTTTATTACAGAGGCGGGGAACCTCTTTTGGGTCAGGGGTCACTGACCCACAGAATAATCAGTTGGAGACCACACAAAGGAGAAGCAAAAAAACTCCTCCCAAACCCCCAATCATCACTAATGTGGCCCCCAGCTGAGACACCTCACTCCTCTGGTGCTCCAGCCTCACGGGACAAGGGTGACTGAGGTTCAGGGTTTCCCATAGGTCAAATGGACTTTTGGGGGGTTCCAGAGTTAGGGGATTTTGTAGATCCACTTAGGCCTTTGTGGTGGGGACAAAAATGAAGGGTTCAGTGTGTGAGACGGGGCTGCCAGCGAGAGGGATATGGATGGGTTGGAGGATACGAGGTCTGTGTGGGAGATACGGCACAGAAGCAGTCTGGGAATAGGGTGTCTGGCCAGAGGGGAGGGAGCAAGAGCAAGGGAAGGTGCAATGTGTGGCCAGGAGAGAGGACACAAGAGCAACGGTGGATAATGGAGAATGGGTAGGTATTTGACTGGGGAAGGGGTGGTACAGGAACAAGGGAGAGTGCAGGAGCAAGAGTGGGTGCAGTAGCTGGCAGGGGGTAGAGTGTCTTGCTAGGAGGAAGGGTGCTCAGCAGGGGTGGGCAATAATTTTTGATGGGGAGGCCACTCCAAGTATTTTTCAAGTGATCAAAGGCCACCTTCTTCCATTATTAATGGAGGAAGTGTAGGGTTTTGGGAGGAAGGTTGGGTGCAGAAGGGAGTTTGGGGTAAGGAATTGGGGTGTGGAATCTGGAGGGAGTTTGAGTGAAGGACAGGATTTTGCCCTGGGGCAATGGTGTGGCGTGAGGATGGGTTCCAAGGTCTGGGGAGGGAGTGTGACCTGGGGTAAGGGTGCAGGATCTGGAAGGTGATTGTGACCTGAGGTGGGCATAGGAGGATCAAAAGTGTCTTGAAAAATGTATAGGGGCTGGAGCAGAGGTGCAAAACGTTTGGATTACATGGGGTGGGAGGGCCGAGGGTTGGGGGAGGGAGAGTGCCACAGACAGACTGTGGTTGGGAGATGTTACCTGGCTGAAAATGGATGACAGGGGAGGGTCATTTGATGATTACCCTCTAGGGGCATCTGGCATTGGGCACTGACTCAGTATGTCCATTCTTATGTTCTTACGTTATCCACACAGACTGAAACTCATGGGCAGGTTCACAACCCTTTGGGTATGTCTACACTACCACCCTAGTTCGAACTAGGGTGGTAATGTAGGCAACCAGAGTTGCAAATGAAGCCCGTGATTTGAATTTCCCGGGCTTCATTTGCATCTTGCCGGGTGCCGCCATTTTTAAATGTCCGCTAGTGCGGACTCCGTGCTGCACGGCTACACGCAGAGTATGAGGAGTAATGGTAGTTCGGAGTAGGAAGCCTAGTCCAAACTACCTAGTCTGTGCCGCGTGTAGCCACGCAGCACGGAGTCCGCACTAGCGGACATTTAAAAATGGCGGCGCCCGGCAAGATGCAAATGAAGCCCGGGAAATTCAAATCGTGGGCTTCATTTGCAACTCCGGTTGCCTACATTACCACCCTAGTTCGAACTTGTGTGGTAGTGTAGACATACCCTACCTGTCTTAGGTGCGGGGAGAAGGAGGTAGTTTGTTATTAACTTAACAGTTATGTTAACTGAAGGGTGCACTCATACACAAATTCAAGAGGTTTCTGATTCATGAAGTCACCAATACTTCTTGGCATAATAGTATTGCTATATGCTACCGCGGTTGCCCATGGTTATTCAAATACATGTAAGAAGAAATATGTCTCTGCTGCAAAAAGTTTACTATCTTAAGAAAAAAAGAGCTAAATCTACACAAAGGAAGGTGTGAATGGGATGGAATGCAACTTAAAATATTTTTTCTTCACTTCCTGATTATTTTTATTTTCCTACATTTTCCCCTCTTCTCTTCCATTGTTTAATTTCTAAGACCCTTCCTGGAAGAAGCAGTTAAATTAGGTCTCATCATATGTTGTACTGCCTCTCAGATTTTCAGCAGACAGAAATAAACTCCATACAAGACTAAAAAAGTGCCTAGAAGAATGAAAAAAGATGCCAATCATAAAAATTAGCTACATATTTTTCTTCAAGTTTTAAAAACAAGCTACTTAAAAGAACATTTTTATTCAAAAGGAAGGATCTTCAAAGGGTCTTATGCAGTTAACCAAAGAGTCTACCTTAATGTATGTATCTATTGCTTTGGATGTTATCCTGCACAAAGGTGTCAAAATTCATCTCCTGGTTTGTTACTGATACAGGTTTTGTAAATCCTAACCTTACATATCAAGTACTTGACTTCTGACCCCTACAATTCATGGTATGCCTACCGTATAGAATTTCCAGTTAGTTTCAGTCCAGACCCTCAATATATGCAATTAGCATTACAAAGAGGCTAAAGTAAAATGTTTTATGTATTAGGGCTTCATTCAGAGAGATTAAAAGATGTATGTTTCATTTCATGGTAACACTTTCAACTAGATTTTCTAGATCCTTTCATAATGGGATACAACTACAAGAATCAAACCGACACATATATGAACACAGACACACCCACACACACACACCACGTTGAATCACACAAATACATATCAAAGAAGTGATAATTCTTAATAAAAGGTAAACATGGCTGGATAACAGAGAAAGGAGACTGAGCAAAATTCTAGGCTTTGCTTTAGAGTGGTGTTTTTTGTTTTTTTAATTTAATTGTAGCAGTTCCTCCCTTCAGAGGCTCATTGCCAGTAAAAAAGAAATGAAATTTAGAATACTCCCTGCCCTCCCCCATCAGCACACATGCTGAACAAGCCAAATGAGGCCCACATACTATATGTACCTCTGTATCCCTGAAATTGTAACTTCTCTCTCTCTAGTGGATACAGTTGACATTTAGCAACGTGCCTTCTTGTACGTACACTGCAAATTTTTGTATTTTAAAATAAAAAATTATCCTTAGACAAGAAAGAAATGGAATAGGGATAACTTGTGTATCCATTCCAGACAACTGTATTTTTCTAGTAACAAGATCTGAAGGCAATTGTATGTTAAAAGGTAAGGAAAATATGGCTAAATATTATTTTGGTAATAAAATTAAGTTGGCAAATGGAAAACTGTTCTTAGTGTTAATAAACTTACTGGCTATGTCTACACTGCACATGCGTTCAGTGTTCTTGCGCAAAAACTTGCAGAGCGTCTACACTGCACGTGCGTTCTTGCACAAGTAAATTTACAGTAAAGTGTCGGAAACCAGGGCTTTCTCCGTAAGAGTTATTCTTCTCCCCATGAGGAATAAGCTCTTCATGCAAGAGCTCTTCCACAAGAAGGCAGTGTAGACAGGCAACATGAATTTCTTGTGCAAGAAACCCCTATGGCTAAAATGGCCATCAGAGCTTTCTTGCACAAGAGAGCGTCCACATTGCCATGGATGCTCTTGCGCAAAAGCATATATCTTGCGCAAAAGTACATGGCAGTGTGGACACACTCTTGTGGAAGACCTTTTGCACAAGAACTCTTGTGCAAAACAGCTATTGGGCAAGAAGCCTTCAGTGTAGACGTAGCCAGCAAGTACATTGTTCAGTACAGAGAGTCTTCCCATAACTTCAGCAAGAATGCAGGGGAGAGCTATCCTCCTCTTGTTCATGCTTCTTTGGATTGATCAATTACAAAATCTGGGTATGTCTACACTACAAAGTTAGTTCGAACTAACGGACGTTAGTTCGAACTAACTTTAATAGGTGCTACACTAGCGCTCCGCTAGTTCGAATTTGAATCGAACTAGCGGAGCGCTTAGTTCGAACTAGGTAAACCTCATTTTACGAGGACTAACGCCTAGTTCGAACTAGCTAGTTCGAACTAAGGGCTGTGTAGCCCTTTAGTTCGAACTAGTGGGAGGCTAGCCCTCCCCAGGTTTCCCTGGTGGCCACTCTGGCCAACACCAGGGAAACTCTATGCCCCCGTCCCGGCCCCGGACCCCTTAAAGGGGCACGGGCTGGATACGGTGCCCGTGCCAGGTGCAAGCCTGCCAGCACCCAGCTAGCAGACCCTGCACCTGGCACGGCACAGAGCCACCCATCCGATGCCCCCCAGCCCACCCCCCCTTGCCGGGACCAGGCTGGCGGCTCCCGGGAGCTTGCCCTGGACCGCAAGAGGCGGGCACCTTCCTGGGCTAGTGCGGACATCGTGGACCTCGTCCACGATCTCTGCACTAGGCACAGGAAAGTGGCCGGCTAGGGCAGGAGAGCTGCCAGCCTGGCCACCCAGGACCAGGTGTGCATGAAAATCAAGGGGGTCCACTAAGACCCCAGACCCTGAGCCCTGAGCTTACAATGGCCGTCCTGGGTCAGACCAAAGGTCCATCTAGCCCAGTAGCCTGTCTTCCGACAGCGGCCAACCCTAGGGACCTTGGAGGGGATGGACCGAAGACAGTGACCAAGCCATTTGTCTCGTGCCATCCCTCTCCAGCCTTCCACAAACTTTGGGCAGGGACACCACTCCTACCCCCTGGCTAAGACTACTCCATGGACCCATCCTCCATCACTTTATCTCACTTCCCTTTCAACTCTGTTCTAGTTCCAGCCTTCACAGCCTCCTGCAGCAAGGAGTTCCACAGGTTAACTAATTGCTTTGGGAACAACAACTTTCTCTTACTAGTTTGAAGCCTGCTACCCATTCCTTTCCTTTGGTGTCCTCTAGTCCTTCTTTATGGGAACTCATGAAGAACTTTTCTGAATGCACCCTCTCCACCCAACCCCTGCTTTTAGAGACCTCTATCCTGTCCCCCCTCCGTCTCCTCTTTTCTAAGCTGAACAGTCCCAGTCTCTGTAGCCTTTCTTCATCTGGGACCTGTTCCCAACCCCTGATCATGTTAGTTGCCCTCCCTTCTCCCAGCCTTTCTCTTCCCCTCTCCCACCTCCTTTTCCCAGTCTCCCCTAGTTTTTTTCAATAAAGACAGAGTCAATGTTGGAAGAAACGTTATCTTTATTTTGTACATCAATAAGAAGGGGGGCTAGGGAAGGGTAAGTGGAAGGAGGTGAGGGAGGAATGGGGTACGAGCCCCCGATGGGGAGGACTGGGCTGGCTCTGCGGGCTTCTGGGGGTGGAAGCTCTCCTGCAGCCCCCCCAATTACTCCCTTTCCCCAGATGGCAGCCTGCGGCAAGTGCAGCCGGGCTGATGGCCGAGTGGTGTGATGTGCCCAGTGTGGGCACTCAGGGCACTCCAAGCCAGAACTTCTTTGCAAGCGGGGCACCCCTTAGAACTGTGTGTCCGGGGTGGGGGTCGGGACCCTTTAAGCGCAGCCCTCGGCTAGCCTGAGACAGCATCTCCATGCTCTAAGTCCTCCTTTTATGCCCTGCCGGCACTGCTTCCGGCCATCCTTAAGCCCTGTTCAGAGTCCACTCAATGTGGACTTGCTAGTTCGAACTAGCAAAACGCTAGTTCGAACTAGTTTTTAGTTCTAGATGCGTTAGTTCGAACTAGCTTAGTTCGAATTAACTAATTCGAACTAAGTTAGTTCGAACTAGCGCTGTAGTGTAGACGTACCCTCAGATACAATAGTAAGCTTGGACAAATAATGTAGTGTAATGGTATAATTACTTATGGCTTGCCTTAGTAAAGTCTTTCATAATGCTATGGATGCTCAGTTGTTATACAAGAGCTGTATGTCTTACCAGCATCAGTTGCACTGGAGATTGGCTTTTTCAATTTAGCTATATTAAAATAATCTATATTTTCTACATGGTCATCAGGGAAGATAAGTGTTATTTTAGAACACGTAATGCAAAACCTATATTGTCCAGAGATCTGCTCATATTTTTCCTACTTTTATATTGATCCCGAGATCCCATCAATTCATTTAAAAATGACAAAAAGAGCTATGCATGCAGAACACTTTGAATTAGACAATAAAACATTACTCAGAATTCCAATTTACAAATTTCAAGAATACACAATAGTCTAAGTTGGCAAGTCTGCTAAAATGCAAACTTTACTTTTTCTTGTAGAATGGTCAGTATAAATGTAGAAGAAAGTAGAAAAAATAAATGAAAAAAAAAACCACTTAAACTTTGGCAGCATTTACAGTCTTGCACATCTATACTCACTATTCTGTGTGAGAATAAATGTATGCCAAGATACAAAAATATATCATAGAAAACATTCTTAAAAAACAAATTTTTATCTTTGCAGCAAAACAACCCCTTTCTGAGAGATTGCTGTCTAGACTGTACTCCTACAAAAAGGAATAAACATCTTTAAATTGTGCTTACCCTCCTAATTATCTTTTCTTTATAAAACTGCAGCAAATAATTATGCATAAAGGGTATCACATTTTATATGGAAAATTTAGTGTATGAAAAAAATATGCTTTTGATACTTCTATCTCAAAACTAAATTACACCCTTAATCTGATTTTTTTTAAATTTATGTGTGTAGTTTGGGATACCTTTTCAATAAAGAAAGTTGTAGTTCAGTGTTAAAGTTGTGTTTTAATGCCTCAGTCTCATTGGCTGCATCTAGACTGGCAAGTTTTTCTGCAAAAGCAGGTGCTTTTGTGAAAAAACTTGCCAGCTGTCTAAACTGGCCATTTGAATTTGCGCAAGAACACTGACGATCTAATGTAAGATTGTCAGTATTCTTGCGCAAATACTATGCTGCTCCCATTTGGGAAAAAGCCCTTTTGCGCAAATGTATTTGCGCAAGAGGGCCAGTGTAGACAGCTAAAAACTGCTTTGAGCAAAAAAGCCCCGATGGCGAAAATGGGGATTTCTTGCGCAAAACCGCATCTAGATTGGCACGGACGCTTTTCCGCAAAAAGTGCTTTTGTACAAAAGTGTCCGTGCCAATCTAGATGCTATTTTCCGGAAGCATTTGCGGAAAATCATGCCAGTCTAGACACAGCCATTGTGTTTAAGAGCACCAACTGAATTATACTGGACAAAAAAAATTCTCATATTGGATATCCTGGTTGCTGAAAATGTTACTTTGCTGAATCTTGTTAGTTCTTGGAAATGTCCCACAAATACCATCTATTATGATGTTATAATATAGTCACTATTAATTAGGGAGGTATTCTGAACAGGTGTGATGACATATATGGGTATAATCATAAACAACGATATGTGTTGTGTGTGCATCACTAAATATAATATAAATACATCAACAAGAAGTATAAAACATAATAGCTAATTTTACATGGTAATTTTACACTGCTTTAACACCTGCCCAAGCATTTAAAAGTAACATTGGACAGAAAATGAAGCTTTTTGGGTTAGACACTTGGATCAAGTCTTTATCCTATATGACTGGCCCAATTTATTCTGGGACTTCATGGTCTGATATGATTATCATGAGTCAGAACGAACTATACACTGTAAAGTGAATACCAATCAAGGGAAGAACTGATCCTCCTTACATTAATCTAATAGAAACATATGGAAGTTTTCACTTCTTGACAATTCCTTCTTTCAAGAGAATTGAATTACTTTATAAATGTAAGGAAGTGTGTTAATAGCAGTAAAAATACACAATGTCCTTGCTGCTAACAATAAAATAAAAAATGACTATTATAAATTAATGTAGAAAAGAACTATATCCTACAGATATAATGTTCTAATCTGCATTCAGGGATAAGAAACTAAGTTTTAGAAGGAATCATAAATTTGAGTTATAGAGATTTCTATGTAGCATTTTAACAAGTACATTACTTCTATACGGACTAAAATAATAAATGTGGCTTTGGTGATTGATATTGTCTCACATAAAAATAGGTCAGTAGGTATTTGTACAGTGGCACATGAGGAATTACAACTTTTGGATAATACCTTGTTATTTCCCATACACTGAAAAGTTACACGATTGTGTGCAAATCTCCCACAAAATGTCACTTCAGTTCATTCCCTGCCTACTGCAATTAGCTAAGTACTAGTGGAGGAATGTGTACCATGACAAGAAGGGTTAAAACATTTGAAAAGAAGCAGGAAAAGTTGAAGATGTAGATATTCCGTTATCATTCATTTTAAAATCCATTAATTTTAATCTGCCATGTTAACTTTCAATGTTTGGATAATCTATGTTCTAATCCAGTGTTTCTCAACATTTTTTATAAAAAAACATTAAAACTACCCCTTTTAACAAAAATTATAAGTACCCTCAGTACCTACTGTTTTCAGACACACAATTTTTTTTCTACCGTTGCATCATATTTCTTTAAACAACTTAATCATAGTCAGGCAGGCAATGAAATTTTTGGGTGTAAAAAGTACAAAAATAATAAAATTCTGTAAAACTTAAAACAAAAAAAATCAGTTTTCTCCAAATTTCAGTTGTGTTGATGTACCCTCTCAGGGTATGTCTACACTACCCCGCTAGTTCGAACTAGCGGGGTAATGTAGGCATACCGCACTTGCAAATGAAGCCCGGGATTTGAATTTCCCAGGCTTCATTTGCATAAGCGGGGAGCCGCCATTTTTAAAACCCCGCTGGTTTGAGCCCCGCTATTCCGAACTACCGGTACACCTCGTTCCACATACCAGTGTACCGGTAGTTCGGAATAGGAATCCTAGTTCGAACTACCTAGTTCGAGCCCCATGTAGCCGCGCTGCACGGGGTTCGAACCAGTGGGGTTTTAAAAATGGCGGCTCCCCGCTTATGCAAATGAAGCCCGGGAAATTCAAATCCCGGGCTTCATTTGCAAGTGCGGTATGCCTACATTACCCTCCTAGTTCGAACTAGGAGGGTAGTGTAGACATACCCTCAGACTTCTCTCGAGTACCCCTAAGGGTACTCGTACCACTGGTTGAGAAACACTGTTCTAATCTATGTATTGAAAGCACATTCCCTTTAAACAAGTCTCTATTTGAAGCAAACCCAGTTGTTTAGTGTTCCTCAGAGTGTCATCACAGAAGTGTTCCAGGTGCTCTGTTTGCTGCAGCCTGGAACACAATGACAACATTCTAATTTGTTGCTCCAGTGCCTGTTGGCTTTTGGAAGCCAGGCTGGGCAATATAAAGGGCCAGATTCTCAGTTTGTGTACATGGATGTAGATTTAAGTAAATTATGTTATGCCAATTTACACCAGTTGATGATCTGGGCCAGAATTTTTACAGCAGATCTGGCTGATTCCTCAATTGTGAGAGATTACACATAGTGAGATCAGTCAGATCAAATAGTGTTGACAAAGAGCAGAATTCAGCCCCTCAAATCTGTTCTTGCCTTGTATGCAGAAGCTGCAGAAATATCAAATATTCTCATAGGTCTTTTAAATTCACAAGTGCTCAGGTACATGGCTTGTTGATAAGAACTGAATGCTGCTGAAGTAGTCTAACATTTTTCTGCTCAATTTCAGAGATTCTTTTCCTTTTGCAATATGAAAAATAGCAGAGATTGTTAATATTTTAAATCTTTTTATTTAACCAATATTCAACCCTCTCATCACAGTAAAGGAACAAACCACAGCTTTATTTTGACACTGTTGTTAGATGGATTGCATCAAGGCTCTGTTATCTTTTATTAGAATTCAAAACTAATTGACACTGCCCAAGTGATCATGTTTAATTTTCAGCAAATTAAAATGTTGTTAGTTAAGAAAATAAATGGCTTGCTAACAGAAAAAGGATTCTAAATATTAACCTTGATCCTCCTCTATACTGTCTTTGAACTCATACCGAAGGATCTCTTAATAATGCTAACATTAAAAATACTCCTTTTCAGGAAGGTGGCACTGTGTAAGTCAATGCTTAGCAAGTTAGATTAATTAATTATTTTCCAGTTCATCAGAGTGACTGTTTTGACATGAAAAAAAAATCAACAGTTTCTTCAAATGTTGTAATGTATTAAAATCAGCAAATATAATAGCATTATACTCCATAGGAAATATATCAGACTTGTGACATGCTAGCAAATAAAGTTACAATATATCCACTAGTACAGCAGATATCAAAGTTGCACTGTTTTACACTCTGATTTTTTTTTTCTTTTGAAGTATGATCAAATTCTGTCTTTAAGGAAAACTTGTACTGTTTTTCTGATTGTACAATGGTCCTTAAACAGAAGCTGTGACAATTGACTCTTTGTGTCACTCTCTAACCAGAATCATTTCCAGGGGCAGAGTAGGTTTCTGGGATCCATACATTGGCCTGTGAGCTCAGATATCTGTAAGAGGGCATTGCCAGGATACTATTTGTGACTACCTCTGTTCCAGAACTAGTGTAAATAAAGCAAGCCACAAGCAGAATATAATAAGAGCATCTGTATCACTGACATATCAAACTGGGAAACCAGCCTGCAGGGCCCTAGAATTACACTATCATGGATCAGAGGGGAGATGTCAGGGTCCAAGAAAATAAAGAGACAATATTTGTTACATGGTCCATTTTAATTACAAAATAATCAGTGATTAAAGAGTTGACTCTGTTGATCAATTTTACTTCTAATCATTAAGAATGTGCTGCTCCTAAAAATCCTTCATTTGGAAGCACACCCTGAGAAAGCAAAAGCAATTTCTCACCTTGTCAAGAGTAGGAAAAAAATACAATGGTCAATCAGCAAATATAATTTTAAAAGATGTTGAACAATGTCTACACTACATGCTAGTCTATTTTAAACATAATTTAATTAAAACATATTAGCTTGCAAGTTTGTTCAAAAAAATCTGTCCAAGTCTAGATAAGGCCTCTCAAAAAAATCTTTGACTATAGAGTCACCACATTGACCTACATGCAGCTTTTCCCCAGGGCTTTGAGGAACTATGGGATAGAGAGAAATAAAACACAGAGTAGCCAAAGGCATAGGATCAGGAGCAAAGGCACAGCCGTAACTATTGAGTTAATCTCTCCCTTCTGCTTTCAGATGGGGGTGGGACAGCAATGTAATCCCTACAACCTCCATTTTCAATCAGCCAAGAGAATGGAGACAAGAGCCTAATTTTCTACCACTGGCTGATCACAGAGAAAGTGAGAAGAAGATTCCCCTTCTCACTGGTCCAAATCACATGAAAGGAGATAGAGTGGCTACTCACCACCCTCTTCCCAACATGGGGTGGAAAGTACTGCACAATGGGGAACAGACATACTTTGGGAAGTGGATCCAAAGAGCTAAGTCGTTAAAGTTTCCTAGTCTGCCAAAGTTTCCTGATTTTGACAGCTATATTGGTCACACATTCTTCCCTGGTTGTCTCTAGTTTGGTGACACGGTTCACTACAATATTTATGTCTGAAAGACCCTTCATTTGAGTGCTACTGGTCAGTTTAGACTTTTGATACATCTAAAAAGTGGCACTAGCAGACCACCAGCAAACAGACATGATAGCCTAACTCTGAAGAGCAGATAGCACACTGCCATCCAGTTTGGGACCAATGGAACTATGCAATCTACACTAGCTAAGTTGCCCAGGGAACACTTTTTTCCCTCCTGTGGTTGTGGACATAAAAGCACTTCAATCCAGATAATCTGACAAGAGTGTTATTGTCCCTTGTGCATTTGTGCAGCAATTCTAAAGTGCTCCATTTTGCACCATATAAAAATCTGAGAAGATTCCACAAAAACATTTTTTCCTTCAGTGGGGATCTACTGTTTGCAGTTAGTCCACTAGAAAAAAACCTTGTGGCCACCATTATGCAAATGAAGCATGGGAAATTTAAATCCCGGCTTCATTTGCAATTTCCAAGTGTCTAATTTACATCCCTTTTTCAAGAAAAGGGATGTAGTCTAGACACATCCTTTGTGTTTCTCATTATCACCACGTTACCTTTTATAATATCTTCAAGAGGTGCAAGCTTCTTTTTCTTGAGATATGATCTCTGTTTTTTTAATTATAGATTTATACACAATCTAGTAAAATAGGGCCCTAATTCCTTATTACAAACCTGAGTTAAAACCATGAAAAAAAGCTCTGATGCTGAATTCTCTCAGATTCAAGAACTGTAGTCCATCAAAATCATTGTGCTCCCTGCTTCCAAGTCAATGTAAGCCTCTCTCAAGCATTTCGGTATTTTCATTTGAGTCCATCAGAACCAGGCGCCAAAGAAGCACATCAAAATTAAATATATCAGAAATTAAATTAAAACATTTTTGAATCTCATAGGTTACTTAAATGACTCAAATTTGGTTCATCCATTGTTATTCAGCATCGGTCAGTTTGTTCTTCTTATGAATGACAAACACTACAAAATCCTAAAGGAAAAAAATTCCTTGATTGGCAGACAAATTATGGAAGATTCAACTTCACTTTTATTATTAACATTGCACAAATGCTGAAAAATATTTTCTAAAATCCATTAAAAGGTTTTGAATTGTGCATATGTTGTTTTTTAGAATATATATATATATATATATATATATATATATATATATATATATATATATATATATATATATATATATATATGCGCTTACGGGAAGCAAACAGTGTGCTAAACTTCACAAAAGCAGTCATTCCAGTCCAAGTAACAATTCTGCAAATTTTTTAAACTGGATACATCTCAAGTTTAGGATTTAATAGGGATATCATAGAATCATAGAGCTGGAAGAGACCTTAGAAGGCCATCAAGTCCAGCCCCCTGCCCAAGGCAGGACCAATCCCAATTAAATCAACCCAGCCAGGGCTTTGTCAAGCCGAGACTTAAACATCTCTAGGGATGGAGACTCCACTACTTCCCTAGTAATCCATTCCAGTGCTTCACCATCCTCCTAGTGAAATAGTTTTTCCTAATATCCAACCTAGACCTCTCTCACCGCAACTTGAGACCATTGTCCCTTGTTCTGCCATTCATCACCACTGTGAACAGCCTTTCTCCATCCTCTTTGGAACCTCCCTTCAAGAAGTTGAAGGCTGCTATCAAATCCCCCGTCACTCTTCTCTTCTGCAGACTAAATAGACCCAACTGCCTCAGTCTGTCCTCGTAGGTCATATACTCCCTTAATCATTGTGGTCATCCTCCGCTGGACCCTCTTCAATGCATCCACATCCTTCCTGTAATTGGGGGCCCAGAACTGGACACAGTACTCCAGATGTGGCCTCACCAAAGCCGAGTAAAGAGGAATAATCACATCTCTGGATTGACTGGCAATGCTCCTCTTAATGCAACCTAATATGCCATTAGCCTTCTTGGCTACAAGGGCACACTGGTGACTCATGTCCAGCTTCTCATCCACTGTAATGCCCAGGTCATTTTCTACAGAACTGCTATTTAACTTAGCCAGTCGGTCCCCAGCCTGTAACAATGCTTGGGATTCTTTCGTCCCAAGTGCAGGACTCTGCACTTGTCCTTGTTGAACCTTATCAGATTTCCTGTGGCCCAATCCTCCAATTTGTCTAAGTCACTCTGGACTCTATCCCTGCCCTCCAGTGTATCTACCTCTCCCCCTCGCTTAGTGTCATCCACAAACTTACTGAGGGTGCAATCCATCCCCTCATCCAGGTCATTAATAAAGATGTTGAACAAAACTGGTCCCAGAACCGAACCCTGGGGCACTCTGCTAGAAACAGACCGCCATCCTGACAGCGAGCCTTTGATCACTACCCACTGGGCTTGACCTTCCAGCTAGCTTTCTATCCATCTGTCCATTTGTCCAATCCACATTCCATTAACTTGCTGGCAAGAATATTGTGGGAGACCATATCAAAAGCCTTGCTAAAGTCAAGGTATATCACATCCACCACTGACTTCCCCATATCCACAGAGCCAGTTACCTCATCACAGAAGCTAATCAGATTGGTCAGGCATGACTTGCCCTTCATGAATCCATGCTGACTATTCCTGATGACCTTCCCCTCTTCCAAGTGCTTCAAAATGGATTCCTTGAGGATCCCCTCCATGATTTTTCCAGGGACTGAGGTAAGACTGACCGGCCTATAGTTTCCTGGGTTGTCCTTCTTCCCTTTCTTAAAGATGGGCACTATATTTGCCTTTTTCCAGTCATAGAATACTAGGACTGGAAGGGACCTCAAGAGGTCATCCAGGATCTCTCCTGATCTCCACAACTTTTCAAAGATAATGGCCAAAGGCTCCTCAATGACATTTGCCAATTCCCTCAGTACTCTCGGATGTATTAAGTCTGGACCCATGGATTTATGTACTCTTAGCTTTTCTATATAGTTCCTAATCTGTTCTTTCCCCACCAAGGGGTGTCCACCTTCGTCCCATATTGCGTCACTTTGCGCATTAATCTGGGAGCTGACCTTGTCCGTGAAGACAGAGGCAAGGAAAGCATTAAGTACTTCAGCTTTCTCCACATTATCTGTCACTGGGTTACCGTTCTCATCCACTAGGGGCCCCACACCCTCTCTGATTAACTTCTTCTTGCTAACATGCCTGTAGAAACCTTTCTTGTTATCCTTTACATTCCTTGCGAGTTGCAATTCCAACTGTGCTTTCACCTTCCTGATAACTCCCCTGCATTCTTGAGCTATCCATTTATACTCCTCCCTAGTCATCTGTCCAAGTTTCCACTTTTTGATCGAGATAACCAGAGGATCTATTAAATATTTAAATTGTTGGGATGCAAAAGCAGCACCATTTGAATTTGATACACTGTGCCTTGTTTTGGGAGGGTGTCTCTTATTTGGACAGTTCTGATGAAAAAGTATTGCTGGCTTTCCCCAAAATCAATTCCCTGCATTGTCATTATGGGAGTAATAGTATTTCCTGTGCATTCTATGCATTACTTATTGTTTTAGAAATTGCTTTAAGGGTAGAAAGCTCTGTAAGAATACTACACATTACCTCAAAAGTAATCTCTTCCAAAGATTAAATACTTCCATTTGAGCCAAGTTCCACTTAGCAAGAATAGGCCTGTTCTTCAGATCTGCCAAAGTAAAGAGGAACTAACACCTTTAAGGGCAAAGGAGCAACTGCTCTTCTGCAGCCTCAGTGAACACAGAAAAATACTGCCTGCATTGTTTTAACTAGCTGCAGCACCAGGGACTGGATGGATAGTGTGTGTGTGATTGGGTGAAAGGGGATATTTTGTGAGTGGCAGAGGAAAAGCAGACACAGTTTATTTGGATAAGCATGACATTTCTGATTTTTTTTTTTTCAAAAAGCTCTTAAAAAGAACATATTGATTTGTGAACCCAGCATATGTGCCCACTTGTCCACAAAAAACTATAATTACCACCTTTTAGAGACTATCCATTTGATGTGAGCAGACATATAGAGACTTCATATTTGAACTTCCTTTTCAGCTTTGTTTTTCACGTGGTTAAATCAAAGATCACACGTTGTTTCAAAATTCAATTTCTTTCTGATGAAAATTTATCTTTCTAGCTGCATATCCCTCATTATATGCAACATGCTGTCTTCAGCCAGTTTTCATTCATTATTGATTTGTTAACATCTTCAGAAAAGAATCGCCTAGCAAAACACATCTTTTCTATTCTGAGTCTAAGCTTAAACAGTCATTTGGAGAACACAAACCAACCAACCAACCCACCACTGCTTGTGTAATTTGCATATAGGGCATAGTAATTAGTTATTTCTAATAGAGTTCCACTCACCTCTCATAGTGGCTAATGACGGGGGGACCTAATCTCACCCATTACTCCAGCACCCCTCTTTGGCACTCACAATACTGCTATCTTTTCCAGGCCCACTTCCCTTTGGCCCAGCCTTCACTAACACTTTACCTTTACCTCAAGGTGTTCTACCTTCAGTCATAGCAGTCAGGCAGGAGGAGTTCTTTCTCATTTTCCAGTCCTTGCCAGCACAATACTGTCTTTGGTATTACAGCTCCCCAGAGCCAACCAGAAGTATCATCCGCACTCCTCTCTGTTCTGAATTTCAGCTGCCTTTTTGTGGATCTGCAACCCTCTGACTGTTTGCTTACTACACCCTTTCCCTGACTGATTGTTTCCCTACTGCTACTCTAAACTACTTAGTGAGCTTCTCCACTGCTCCTTTGTGTGCTGGGGTGTCCTAGGACCCCGAGGCTTCCAGCTGGGGAATCTCTTCCAATATAGCCTGTCATATAACTTTAGAGCATCTGTTTACATGTACCCATTTCTTACCCTAAGACTACACTTACACTATGGATTAGGGGTATTAGTCACCTGCTCATGTACACAACACACAAGCTAGCTCTGAGTTAGCATGAATACAAATAGCAGTGTAGCCATGGTGGTACAAATAGCAGGAGAGGAGGCATACTGAGCAGTGCTGAGTAAGTACACACCAGTTTGGGGTTGGGTTACCCTTTGCTGCTCTGTTTTGATTCAAGAATTGGTTACAGAATTTTCCAAACTATGTTAATTAGTGCAAGGTTGTCAGCAGTTCTAAGAGTTAGAGATGTAAAAATAGTTCAAATGCTGAGGAATGTTTTCTGAGGTCTTATAATCAGGCACTCACTCCATTAAGTTGTGGTGTTAGTTTTGAGAATCATTGATGAAACCAACACCTGTGCGCTAAGCCAGTGTTTCTCAACCTGTGACACGAGTACCCTTAGGGGTACTCAAGAGAAGTCTGGAGGTACATCAACAACTGAAAGTTGGAGAAAACTGAATTTTTGTTTTAAGTTTTACAGTGCTTTATTATTTTTGTACTTTTAACACACGGAAATTTCATTGCCCAGCTGGCTACGACTAAGTTGTTTAGAAATGTGTTGCAATGGTAGAAAAAAAATTGTGTGTCTGAAAACTGTATTGGGGGTACTTTTTTCTTTGAAAAAGGGGTATTTTATAAAAAAAAAAAGGTTGAGAAACTGCTCTGAGTAAGGTTGTCTAGTTGTGCTGAAGGAAAAAAGATGTGAACTGGTTAAAGTTTGTTCGGAAAAATTTAGGTGTGCATCTTCTTGCTTAGGAATGTGGATTCTTTTCTTTCTAAGTGGAAATTTAATTTTGGATTTTTGGACTATCCAAAAAGTATGGTGTTTATAGTCAATTATTTTCAAATGCTTATTTTTAATAAAAAATTTACCAAGCGACCCCAGCAGTGGTCAATCCTATCTCCAGCTTATCAATATTTTATAGATAGTCTAAAGAGTTGCACTGAATTGTATTTTGCTCCTACCCTAACTCACTCTCTCAGCTTGTAGGTAGTGTTTTTGCCACAGTTCCCTCCAGTTCCACCACTCCTACATTTTCCAGCCATCATGCTCATCCACATGCCCCACCAACAAGATCAAGCTGGGGCAAGTTGATGATAAGTAAATATTTTCCTTTTTTCTCCCCAAATTCTCCAAAACTAGTCAAGAGCATTATTGCTTAGGATGGGGTGGGCAATTATTTTTTTCACCAGGGGCCACATCAGAAATTTTGAAAGTGGCCCCGGGCTGCTCTGGAAGGGGAGAGGCCTCAAGCAGAAGGGGCAGAACCTGGACACTTCCATGTTTCCCCACCCACAGACCATGATTGGCCTGGTGAAAGGGGAGTACATGATGTCTTTGCCCCCTTCATGAGGTTCCCCCTAGGCACCATGCCCCTGGCAATGGGAGGGGACTTTGCGCACTCCCCCTTCTGCCCCCAGGACAATCAGGGCTTGGGAGCGGGGGCTGGAAAGAGTACAAAGTCTCTTCCTGCTCTGCCAGGAGTGTGTGGTGCTTTTAAGTGCCGCATGCTCCTTGCAGGGTGGGGGCAGGGTGGAAGAAACTTTATGCGCTTCCCCCTGACTCCAGAACCCTGGGGCCGCAGAAGCAGTAGAGCCTCCACAGAACATATTAACCTGCTTGGCGGGCTGGATCTGACCCATGGAGGCCCTTTTGTCCACCTCTAGCTTAGGAAGTCCTAACCATGTGGCCAAAACTTGTGTATTTTTCATGAGTTTGGCATTATTTGGTGTTTTTATTAAAGCCCCAACTCATGGAGTTTTTCAAAAGATGAGTTATGAGCCCCACAGTTGTGACTGAAGAGTACCCATGGATTACATTTTCAAACTTAACAGCTCAAATACTATTAGGGAAATAGAATTTTAAGCTAAGCTTATGGGGTTTTTTTATGGACCTGATTCAAAACATTTCAAAATGTGTGAATGCCTGGTGTTGTTAATACTTTCCACATAATTTAATAGAAATATAAGTCATTGTAAATAGGATTACTAAAATACACAGAATATTTTCCCAGACATGTAACCCCTTCAATGGATTCAGTTTTGTAAAAGTTTGGAGTGCTGCTCCTGCAGAAATCAGATATTTTTACTTTTTTAAACTCGAAACTGGTCTAACCTATGCAAAGAATCCCTTACATCTAATTTTTAAATTTATCATGAATTACTGAAGCCTGATTTAAGGAGACTTTTTCTACTGACATTATTTTAATTAAACAAGTACCCACATATCCAAGCCTGTCTAATTAAATTATCAATTGACACAACATTTGTAAATGAATGAATATTGTGATTAGCAAATAAACTATATAGCTGCAAAGATAATATATTATTAATGTACTCTGCACATGTATGACATGTAAATTGCATTTAACTGTCCATAGTAAAACTGCACAGAACAATAGTAAATTGTTTTGCAGCACATTTTAGAAAAGTAATGATATCTTAGTCAAATGACACTTCCCAAAGTTCTGCCATCAAATTTTTGAGGAAACTTTAGGAGAATCCACATGTTTTTATATGTAAGAAATAAAGACGATATAGTAAACAATTCTAGTTACCCCCTTTGAGTGATTAGGAATTTTTATCAGAACTGAGCTATCTAAAACGTTCTATAAGCCATTCAATTCCTTTTAAAGTTGTTTTAAATGTAAGCCTGCTACAGAAAGTAGAATAAATAATTCCCAACATACATTGTATCACTTTATACATCAGAGCTAAATTTTCTATCACTTCTTTTAACCAAGAACAAAGTGGGGTTTTTTCCCCCTCCAGGTGATACCAATAGTGTGAAAAGATGTGCTTTCTGTAACAATGCACAGTTATAACAATGCATAGTTAATTATAGGAGGCATTAGGTGAGTAAAACTAGAATCAAAGAGCCAATTGTTAGACAGGATGCTCTATAGTGATGAGGACAATTAAATTAGACTAGTCAGATAAATTGACCCAAGCTGTTTTCAGAGATATTGAAAAACACTCAACTCACCAAATGTTTCTTAGTTGATATAACAGAGACATAAGAGATAATATTAGTTTTTTATTATTATTTTCCACAAAAGAATCTGTAAGTCCTTATTGAATACATGATCCTCTTTTTCCACCTTTAAGGATACATACAGTATTTCATCTTGAGAACAAAACACCCTTCAGGGTTCATCTAATTAGTCACAGAAAACATTGTTGAGCTATGCATTGTACTTTCTTCTTCCCCATTCACCTTAGGACTGAACACTTTGCTTGTACAGAAACCTACTGTGCACTAACCTGAAGAATGAGAGACTGGCATTCAAAACTAAGCCCAAATATCTCAAATAGCAATAAAGCCTGCTACTGTGAGGACATCCGACTGAGTCACCCTCCTCACACCTAATGGAATACTCTTACAGTGATTCATCACCACAGGGACACCCATAGTAAGTGCATAATAAGTGTTACAGAAGTAGAAGCAGTAGTTTGTATTAGAACTGTTCATGGGGGGCATTTTCATGTAGGATTGTTTAATTAAATTCTCTTATAATGACTGGTTTGGGTGGACACTCCTAATAACACCTACTGAATCATACAATCATAGGGCTGAAAGGGACTTCATGAGGTCATGTAGTCCAGTCCCTTGCACTCACAGCATGATTAAGATTTATCTAAACCATCCCTGATAGCTGTTTATCTAACCTGCTCTTAAAACTCTCCAATGATGGAGATTGTACAACCGCTCGCTGACAGAGAGAAGTAAAGTGGACAGCTGCAGCAGGGCCTGGCTATTCAAAAGGGTCTGGGGCTCCTAGCTGCCATTATTGCTAGGGTTGCCAGATGGTTTCAACAAAAATACCGGACACACTTGACATTACATCAAAATCTACATGATATCTGATTTAGAAAATACCAGACATTTATATTTTCTCAATTTGTTTCCCGAACAGAAAGCTCAAATACTGGACTGTCTGGTTCAAAACCGGACACCTGGCAACCCTCATTAGTGCTACTGCATCAGCAGCACCAGCTGGAGCCCTCGGCCCTTTAAATCACTGCTGGAGTTCAACAGGTCACACTCTGGGAGGCTTTAAGGGCTGGCTGGAGGAAGGGCATGGTGTACTCTCATGGTGTGAGGGCTGGCTTCTCAGCCCTGCCCTTCGACTTAGGGCCTAGCCCCTTCTGAGAGCACAGAGCCCTCTCCCCCCCCCCCCATCTTGCCCAGGAGCCCAGCATAACTGTTCCCTCCTCCTCCCAACCATTAGAAAGTTTCTTGATGTCCAACCTAAACCTCCATTGCTGCAGTTTAAGCCCATTTCTTCTTGTTCTATCCTCAGAGGTTTAGAAGAAACAATTCTTCTCCCTCTTTTTAACAACCTTTTATATACTTGAAAACTGCTATCATGTCCCCTCTCAATCTTCTCGTTTAATAAATAAAATAAATAAATTTAGTTCTTTCATTCTTCCCTCACAGGTCATTTTTTCTAGACCTTGAAACAGTTTTGTTCCTCTTCTCTGGACTTTTCCCAGTTTGTTGACATTCTTACTAAATGCAGTGCCTGGAGCTGAAGTCTAGTTGAGGCCTAATGAGTGTGGACTAGAGTATAAAATTACTTCTAATTTCTTGCTTACAACATTCCTGCTAATACATACTAATTGATGTTTGCTTTTTTTTGCAAAGGTGTTACATTGTTGATTCGTATTTCTGATTTCTGTGTGTGAAATGGCTGTTCCTTCCTAAATGGAGTCCTTTGCATTTGTCCTAATTGAATTTAATCCTAGTTATTTCAGACTATTCCTCCAGTTTGTCCAGATCATTTGAAATATTAATCCTATCTTCCAAAAAACTTGCATCCATTCCCAACTTGATATTGTCCTCAAACTTTCTAGGATTACTCTCTATGCCATTAGCTAAATAATTGATGAAGATTTTGAACAGAACCAGATCCTACTCACAATGTCCTAGTAGCATGACAGCTTTCCAACCAGTTATGTATCCACCTTATCATAGCTTCATCTAAGTATCATTTCCCTCATTTATGTGAGGGTTATGTGAAACTGTATCATAAGCTTTACTAAAGTCAAGATATACCATGTCTACCACTAACTCCCCTCCACAAGGCTTATTCCCTTATCAAAGGAACATATCAGGTTGGTTTGAAATGATTTGTTCTTGATATAGCCATGCTAACAATTACTTATCACCTTATTCTCTTCTAGATGTTTGCAAACTGATTCTTTAAATACTTGTTCCATTATCTATTTGGGTACAGAAATGAAGCTATCTTGTCTGTAATTCCTTAGGTTGTCTTTATTTCCCTTTTTAGAGATGGGCACTATATTTGCCCTTTTCCCCATCTTCTGAAATCTCTCCTGACATCCATGACTTTTCAAAGATAATAGCTAATGGTTCAGATAACTTCTCAGTCAGCTCCTTGAGTATTCTAGGATGCATTTCATCAGGCCCTGGTGATTTGAAGACATCTAATATGTCTAAGTAATTTCTAAATTGTTCTTTTCCTATTTTAGGCTCTGATCCTAACTCATTTTCACTGGCATTCACCTTGTTAAACATTTAATCATCACCAACCTTCAGGGTGAAAGCTGAACCAAAATCACCTCTGCCATTTCAACGTTTTCTATTATTTCTCCTCTTCCCCTGCACTAACAATCCCACCCTATCCTTGGTCTTCCTGTTGCTTCTAATGTATTTGTAGAATGATTTCTTGTTACTCTTTGTGTCTCTAGTTAGTTTGATCTCATTTTGTTCCTTAGCCTTTCCAATCATGTGCCTACATATTTGTTATTTGGTTATATTCATCCTCACATATATTCTTCTGGCTCTGATCTTCTATGACCCTCTTCTTTCAGTCCCTTTTATTCCTTCATTAACTTGCCCTGTTATGAGAAATCATTCAGGGAAAGTGGTGGAAAGGATATCTATTTTTAAAAAATATCTCTAAGCTGTGGTTTGTCACCTAAGGTTCTGCTGTAAGTGACATTCAGGCACTCGTCCCTGATCAGGCCTCAGTGGACTTATATTTTGATGGGAAGGGCTTGAGAGTTTTTGTTTCTCTTTGTTAGTGCCCATTTGGTTGATTACTCACTAGAAAACATTTGCAGCATTGAACTGATGCGGGGTTACCCCAGATCATTCCACACACCAAATAGCAAACATCTGGATTTGAAAAGTGAGTGTTTAATATTAAGAAAGCTTTTAGATATTACATCAATGCTGGCTATGCAGTTTCTTCCATGTATTCACAGGCCAGACATATCTGGAAATGAGAGCCATATGATAAAATAAGGTATCTTGCACATTTAACTGTCTCTTATATTCTCTACCCAAGAATGCATCTCCCAAAGTCTGATTTTTAGAGCTTGTCTATAAGACGAGATCCCACTGAAGAGCATACCTGCTTGCCACACAGTAATGTTCTCTGTGGCAAGCAGATACCCCAAAGAAAGTCCAGGAACATAGATTAGGTTACTACTGAAACTATGCTTTGGGACTTTGACCATGCTATAGCAGAGTCCACTTAAAATATTACTATGTGGCAAGCTGCTATGCTACAGAGTCACATCCTGGCTTGTGTAGACAACCCTAATATCTCAGACCTTGCAGGGGTTTGAGCAGTTGCCATTGTCATACTACAAGATTCCAGATAGGCTACGTCTAGATTGCATCCCTTTTTCGTACAAGGGATGCAAATTAGATGTATCACAATTGCTAATGAAGCGGGGATTTAAATCTCCCCCGCTTCATTAGCATAAAAATGGCTGCCGCTTTTTTTCAGCACGGAGCTTTGCCAAAGTAAGAGGGATAAGGGATCTTTCGGAAAAGGCTTTATTTCTGGCGCTTTCTGGCACTTTTTTCCGACAAAGCTCCATGCCGAAAAAAAGCGGCAGCCATTTTTATGCTTATGAAGTGGGGGAGATTTAAATCCCCGCTTCATTAGCAATTGCGATATGTCTAATTTGCCTCCCTTTTACGAAAAATGGATGCAATCTAGATGTAGCCATAGTGTGCACATACACAAGCTAGTTCACATCAGAAGTAGTATGATAAAATTAGTAATACAGTCATAGTAAAATGGCAGCAAAGGCAGTAGCACTGAATCCACACGCATGGTGTCCAGGCAGGTTTGTGCTTTGGGTACCAAGCTCATAATGTAGATATACCTTAAGACACTCCATTTTACAGGAAGAGAGCTAGGGAAGAAGTCCATTTTTATACTTTTATATTTTATTTGTAAGGTAAGATTTTTGGAAACATACCTGGCCCATGCTATGTGGCATGGTATAAAATTTTTACTGACAATAATTTGGAATGGCACATGGTTTTGGCATCTGTAATAGAACAAATTTAAACTCACATACCAATTAAAAAACCAGCCACTATACTATATATTACAAAAAATGCAACAATTTTGTTTCCAGAATTAATTCCTAGGTGACAAGAATGTGCTTCCCAATCACATCATGTATAAAACACAAGCAGTCAAACGTAGGATGTTAGATACTGGGTAATAGAATAATCAACTAATCACATGAATTCTTAGTGATTAGTTGACTATTCTGTAGTCCTCAGGGGTGAGGCCAGCAGCTAGTGCAATCTGTCTCCACTCATGGGGTGCCAGGCAGGAGCCAGTCTGTGAGTGGTGTGAGTTTAAAAACCAGCTCCCCTCGTGGACCAGCTGTGTGATGCCCTGTGCTTCTGCCTTTGATACACAGGCAGCAGCATGGGGTAGCAGCAGCCCTTGTCTGCGGGGATCCAAGCTCCTCATGGACAGAGGCTGCTGGGAAGGGGAAGGGACAGGGGGAGGTGAAGCAGCCTCTCTCCATGGCGACCAGGGCTGGCTGTGGATAGATGCTGCTCCAGCAGCAGCCCTTGTGTGTGGGAGAAGGGTCCGATCTCTCCACAGACAGAACTGCTTCAGAAGCCATAAGGGAGATGGGGGATGTGAGTAGTTGACTAGATTAACCAATAAGTTTAGGCATATTGGCTAATCATCTAGTTGACTACTTGTTTACATCCCAACTCAAAAGCAAGACTTGTGTCATTATTGACATCATAAATCTTATAGTGCCATCATAATGATGAAACATTTTCACCTAGTACTAAGGAAACCATATTTAGTCACAAGAACTGATTCAAAATGAACATTTTTCCCAAGTGATCTCAAAATACAGTGTAAAACCTCTTTGATAGCAAAACATACAAATTAGATAGTTGTCTTCTCTTCCCATATACAAAATGTTATGCTTATACTGAGGTACTGTAATAATGAAATGGAATTGAGTTGCCATGAATGTCTGCGTAATTTTTAAGCCTTCAGATGTATTAACTTGTGGAATGAGAAAGGGATGTTTTGTCCTACGAGATAAATAATTTTACTTACTTTAAGCACAGAACAAATTTTAAATAGCCTGAAGCCTCTTCCATTTTGGCACAATACATTTTAGACATGGTGAAAGCTTGACTCTAACAGTAAGTCAGAAGCAACAAATATCTATGTACAATCCCTATTTAAAGATATACATCCTGAATGGGAATATATTTTGGGGATGTGTCCATTATCACAGCTCCTCCTCCTAGGTCGGTACCCTCATTCGGGAATAAAGAATCAGAATGTAAAAAAAAAAAAAAATTTGTAAAAAGTATCAAGGTAGACACAGTGCCTTCAAAAGATTCATCTCATTCTGTGATGGACCTTATACTTCATGGTGCTTTTGACAGTGGCTGCAGCCTATCCCACTAGAAATTGAATGGGGAACATTAGTTATAAAGTTGGTAAATTTCTTTAAGCAGGATCTCATGTCTGCTTTAACCCCAACAACCTTTTCCCACCATAACAACTGACTTTAGGTCTGTTTTCAGTAACTGGAGTGCATTATTACTCCTGACAGCTGCATAATGTTGTAGTTAACTCATTATTATGATTTTTTAATATCATGCAGTTTTGTTAAAAAAAAAAAAACCACTGTGTGACAAGCTGTATCCAGAACTGTATGAAATACCTATAAATTTATTTAAGAAAGTTGAGACTAAGACAATCATATATGTAAAATATGTTTTTAAAAACGTTGAATTGTGAAACCTTATAAGCTAAATATAGTAAAATACATTCTTAAAGCATCCTTTTCACTTAACAAACTTTGCAACTATCTCTATGAAACATGTTAATGCTGCTCTTGTCAAGTATATAGCTCATTGTGACAGGCCGGCCTTTTCCCAGGGGAGGGGCGATCGGTGACCCCGCCAGCCGTCACTTTCCCCGGGGTGGGGCGAGTGGAGTTTCCGCCGGCGGTGGTCTGCTGGCCAGCCCCAGACCCTCCGGCAGCCCCGTAACACCAGCCGCCGGGGGTGGCAGGCAGGGGTGCTCCCCCCGCGTCTGCACCGCCAGCTGACGGGCGGCTCGTCCCCCGCCGACTCGCTTGGGGAAGGCGGGGCCAGGGCGCACGGCCGCTTGCCAGGGCTGCCGGCCGGGACGTGCCCGGAAGGGGCGGGGCCCCGGGCGGCGGCTGGTGCGGCGGGCCAGTTCAAAAGGGCCCGCAGCCAGAGAAGCAGGGCGCAGGCTACTCGCGACGGCGGAGGAGCAACCCCCGCCGCAGGACAGAGCGTGAACACCACCCAGCCCGGCTACCAGCCCGGCGCTGGTCCCGGGGCCTCCGGGACAGCCACTGCCCCAGGCAAGCGTTCAGCCCCTCGTCGGACGGCGGGCAGACCCCGCCGCGCCGAGCCAGGAGGGACGGCCAGGAGCGCGCCAGGGCCAGAGAACTCAACCCCGAGACTCCGCCTGGACGTCGAACGCTGCGGACCGCCGGGTCAAGGTAGGCGCCGGGGCGATGAGGGCGGGCTGGCGGACCCAACGGGAGGGAGGAAGGAGCTCGGGGCAGGGCGCTTTTGGCGGGCGTGGGTGGACGAGCTTAAGGGGGGAGAATCCTCACCCCCCCCCCCGTACACCGTGCCGGGGCACTAGCGGCCCCGGCGCTCAGGGCCCCGGGCTGGGACCCGGAGAGAGGGTGGGACCGGGTCCCTCTCCCTCCACACGGGGAGCGTCTAGCACCCGACAGCCACACACGACGGAAGAGAGCGAACTAGAACCCCGGACTGGGGCGAACTTAAACTGGGGGCACGGCGGGTACTCACTGCTAGGGTTCGCTGACCCCCCCCTTCCAGCCGGGAGGGGGTGATCACACCCAAGTGGCCCAGGCCCCATACTGGGGATCCGGGAACAACAAGGGACAACAGGAGGACGAAGGGGTTGATCGCACCCCGCACCCTCACACTCATTCAGCAATGCACATAAAACTGAACTACTAATGTATGTAGATTGATCAATAAAGTTTGTAGCCACATCTGTCAACTGCAAAAAAAAAATCCAGTACATTATGCAGTTAAGTCAGAAAAGTACATAAAACTTAACAGCATACCATAAAACTGAAGTAAAATATGCAGGCATGTAGTCAGCCATGAAAACATGCAACTGCAGTGATTAGTTAAGTATATTAAAACTGAAGTTAAGTGGGCAGTCAAGTATACTAATTTACTACATTTCTGTAAAATACAGGCAGTCCCCGGGTTACGTACAAGATAGGGACTGTAGGTTTGTTCTTAAGTTGAATTTGTATGTAAGTCGGAACTGGTACATATTGTAGGGGAAACATTTCTCCAGAGCTCAGTTTTATTCTCCCACACCTCACTTCCCTCAGTCCTTTATTCTCAAGCTGAGGTGTCTGCTGAGAAAAGCTGCTCCACATCTCCCTGGTCTGCTGGGGGGGGGGGGGGCGCTAGCTTTGCATCTTCCTGGTCTACTGGGGGGAAGCAGCTAGTGCGGGGTTGCCTCACCCCGTTTGTAAGTAGGGATCCGATGTAAGTCAGATCCATGTAACCCGGGGACTGCCTGTATATGGATAAACCAAGATATACAGATATACATCTGACAAAGTGGGTCTTTGCCCACGAAAGCTTATGCTCCAATAAATCTGTTAATTTATAAGGTGCCACAGGACTCCTCGTCACTTTTGCAGACTCAGACTAACATGGCTACCCCTCTGATACAAGAAACTATGTAAAACCTTGAAAAAGGTGCCAATCGGTTGCATGCTCATAGCTGGAAAATATGTTATGCACTGTCAGTAATGTAAAGAATCAGCTGTGGTTTAATCTGTAAAATATATATTATTTTACTCATTGCAGTTTTGTATGTGTGCAACCTTTAAATAAAGTAAACATAGCTTGTGCAGCTTGGGGTCACAACAGGCTCTGAATCCATACAGAAAATGAAAAAAATTACAGTAATTAAAATCCTCTATTTAATAGTAGACACACATGATATATAAACTTTTTAACTCAATAACATCAACAGAGAGTAATATAGACCTAATGACAAGATTAGGCCTCATCTTGAGTTTTCAAATTGATCAGACTTGGTGTTGCTGAAAAGATCAGGTTAGAAACAAATTTTAGAACAATGTGTAGTGAGACTGAAGGTTACATTCACCTTTATGAGAGTGAGTTTTCTACTTTCCAAATCCATTCCAGCTAACAAGACACCATTGACCAAAGCAATGGTACACAGTTGAGAACCAGACTCACAAAAAAGTACAGATCATAGGTAAATGGCAAAATAGTGTTTTTGTTTGCCTCTAGAAAGTAAAAGTAAAAGCAAACAAGATAAAGTTTCATGTTAAAAGGCAGAATTTTTGTTGTGCCTCTCCTCAAATTCCACCCATTCAAACAATTGTGTGTTTTCTTATTATAATTATGGAACATTATTAGAGTTAAGGTTGCAATCAATTTTAATAATAAAATCCTATTATTGCCTCCCTCTATAACTTTGGTTTGGAAATATAGCTTGACAATGGCAAAGGACTCAGATGTTAGTCATGTTAACCTGTATATGTAAAAATAACCTGGAATCCTGTGGCACCTTACATCTTGTCTACATTAGGAAGTTTCAAAATAAACTGCTTCTCCCTCTTCCTCCTCCTCCTCCTCCACAACCTCACCCTCGTGGAGGCTGATGGTGGACGTGACCTGGCCAGAGTTGATGATGGGGTGGGGGGTAGTGACCAGCACCCCTTCCAGGACGGCATCCAGCTGCTCAAAGAAGCAGCAGGTGTATGGTGCCACCCTAGAGAAAGAACTTTGCTCACTGGCCTGCCGGAGTTCTTTTATTTTCATGTGGACTTAGTCGAGGGCCCGCACGTGTCCTTTCTCTGCCAGGCTGGTGGCCATCTGGCTGTACACGTCAGCATTCCTCCTTTCGGCATGGAGATCCTGGATGTTGGTCTTCTCCCCCCAAAGCTCAATGAGGTCCAGGATTACCACACCAGTCCAGGCCCGTGCCTTCTTTTGTCCATGGCTAGGGGCATCCAAGGGTGCTGCAGGAGTGCTGGCAGCTCCAGGAGGCACAAAAGTTGTGTTGGGGTCTGCCATGGCTCCCTGAAAGGGTGCTGTGTGGCATGGGGCCAGCTAGACTGTCCTGGTGCCACAAGCCCTTTCCCTTCTGCCTGCAGCTTTAAACTCTGCAGGAAAAGGGGAGCATTGGAGTTGTCAGGAGTGTGGCCAGAGTGGCCCAAGTGCAACTGTGAGAGGCCTCTGGAGGTGAATTATTTCAAAACAGCAGCAGCAGAGTGTTCACACTAATGCTATTTTGAAATAAGCATTATTCCAGGGCCTAGAGACATAACAGGTTTATTAGGGCAAAAGGTAAAGAGAAACTATTTCTACAAAGTTTAAAAAAAAAATATCCAACTGTTTTTCAGTGACTACTTTTAAATGTTGACTTTGTTTTCATTTTGTCTCTCTCTTGCATAATGCCAACATTCTAGCCAGTTAATAGTTAAATCTCCTTCAAAACTCGTTTTTCAGATATTTGAATAATAAAGGTACATAGTGTTGTGAATTTGGTGAACAATCTAGAGCACAATTTATCAACTGATAATTTTATTCCTTTATCCCTCTAATGGTTCTTCTTAAAAGAAAATATGTTAATAGCTAAGTCACAGCAACAAAATAGAATTCAGAAAACACTCATGGGCCAGAAGAATAATTTGTTTATATGGATTATGTGGGTAGCATACGATTTATGATATTCTTAAGTATTAATTTACTTACTTTTAAGTGCTTACCATTTGTGAATTATTTCATAGGTAACAACATTGTTTTCACTTAACCCTCTTTAAAAAAATCTAAAAGAGGGAGTGCTTTTTTGTAAAGCAAACTCTTCATTTACATAGCCGCATTAAATAAACAAATAAAAACTATGAAAGAGTCCATCACACTGTCAATCATTACTGCTGCTGTATGCTCCAGGCTGTTCAATTGTGCACACAATTGAGTGGCCTGCACTGCCTGCTCTATACCCCCTAGAGGTATAGAGGCAAATGATTAAAGCAACTCAGCAGAGGGAAGTTCAGACATTTTAGTTTCTGCACTAGATAGGACCATAATTAAAATACATATGTACCGTATTTTCCAGCGTATAAGACGACTTTTGATGCTAAAAAACATCCCCCAAAAATCGAGGGTCATCTTATACACCGGGTATACAGGCGGCGGGGCAGCCCAGGCGTGCCGGGGCTGTCCTGCTGCCGGGGCGTCCTCAGAGGCTTTGCTCCCGGTGTCCCTAGTCTGCTGGAGATGGTCCCCAGCAGACCAGAGGCACCGGGAGCAAAGCCGAAGCGGCGGCGGGGTGCCGCGCCTCTGAGGCTTTGCTCTGGCAAAGCCTCAGAGGCGCGGGACCCCACCACTGCTGCAGCTTTGCTCCCGGTGCCTCTGGTCTGCTGGGGACCGTCTCCAGCAGACCAGGGACACCGGGAGCAAAGCCGGGGAGGCGGAGAGGCGCTGGGGTATAAGACGAAAACCTATCTTTTAACTAAAAAATTAGGGGGTTGTCTTATACACCCAGTAGCCTTATACGCCGGAAAATACGGTAATAAAATCTGTGCAAAAGGGTACCTATATCAACCAATTTCTCTTCCATGCAGAGGAGTCCTTCAGCAGTAGGGAGCAGGGAAATTCACAGATGTCCCCATGTCCTCATCTTTCCTGGCAGAACACTTTGCTGCTTCCTTCTCTTGCTTTTCCTTGTGCAGGCAATGGAGGAGGACAGTTTTGAATCATGTCTCAAGCTACATCTAGCATACAGGCTTCTTGTGCAAGAAGCTTTTTTTGGAAGAGATCTTCCAAAAAAACTTCTTGTACAAGAGAACGTCCACACTGCAAAAGCGCATAAAAAAAGTGATGTGCTTTTTTGAAAGATAGTGCCCGGACTAAAGCACCTGTGCTTTTTCCTCTTCCCTCTTCTTCTGAAAAAACTCCCTCTTTGTAGCCAGACAGGAACCCCGCCCTCCCCCTGTAACATCCATCTTTGCTTGGAACACACAGGGCACACAGAGCAGTAAAATCAGCATAGTCTTTGAAAGCCTTGACAGGAGGCCCAGATATGCCAGCTAACCCAGTGATCCTGGACAACTGTAAGCAGAGATAAGAGGGTGGTCGAACTAATCGCTGACCAAGAGGCTGCTGAGGAGTGCCCTTCACTGAAACCTATATTGATACGAACACACACTCGTCCGGGGGGGGGGGGGGGGGGGAGGAATCTCCCGCCCAGTAAAGAATTGTCCAGTACTCACAATTTAGTTATCTCTCTCTTGCAAGTGTAAATTAACTTGAAACTCCCTAGTAAGAACTGGTGTCACAAAGACGGACCAACACAATTTGGCATCTTAGATAAGAAAGAGGATACAGGCCCCTATGGATATAAAGATGGGTCCAGCAGCACACTTTCTCTGAGCGTCAATCTACCATCTATCTGCTGGTCGGGTTAGGTGAGTGGCCTCCCGAGGTTCCACGGGGACGCCCACCTCGTATTCGTCTTTCCTGGGAATTGAGGGACTGGCCCTGGCCTGATATGCTGGAGTCGAGAGGCACAGAAGGGGATAAAAATTGTACCTGTATGTGTCCTTTGTCTTAAGTGTACACATAGACTTAGAGCTTTTTAAAGATTAAGCTGTCACTTGGTACCATTATTTCTATTTTCTATCTTTATTTTCTTTGTAACCATTTTTAAGATCTATATTTGCTAGCAGTTAAGAAATAGAGCAATAGCCATTGTAACCATATGAGTTATAAGCTTCCTTAATAAACCTGTAACTGGTTAAGTTTTAACCTGACTCCTTCAGTTGCTGTAACAGAACCAATCACAATTTAAAAGAACTCCAGCCGGTCATAAGGGACAGATACAGGCAGAGCTGGGCATTTGGATCATGTCGCTTCCAGAGGACAGATCCGTAGTGGCATCTCTCAGCCTTCCCTAGGCTGCCCGCTGTGAAGGGATCATGTATCCTAGTAGTCAAAGTCTGAGATGTAATAAGCTCTCCCTGTAAACTCTGGGGCGTCTGTCAGCTTGTTGGCTGCCCACCGTGAAGGGACCTGGTCCTAATGGTCAAAGACATGGACATTAAACTTCTCGGGGCGCCCGTCAGTCTTCCCTAAGGCCGCCCGCTGCGACGGGACCTTGTGTCCCAGCAGTTGAAGACTCGGGTGTAACACACACACTGCCCTGACCATCGGCTGACACTCTTCCCCATCCACACACACCTTTTTGTGAAAGAGCTCTTTTGGAAAAAGGCTTCTTCCTCATAGAATTAGGATTACCAATTTCACAAAAAGCCCTCTGTTCTTTCGATTTACTACTAATAAAGGATCTGATGCCACAGGGTTCTGGGGTCGGCAGATCCCTGTCTAGACTACCGCACTGTGCCGACAATCAGCTGTTCGGCACAGCGCAGTGGCCATTTTGATGTAAATGAAGTGGCAATTATTTAAATTGCCACTTCATTTCCCTTTGCCAAGTAAACTCATCTACATGGCTCCATCAATGGAGCCATGTAGTCTAGACACACCCATAGTTTTCAGACCATACCAGGCTAAGAGGCGTTGCTAGTGTTATGGATGACAGGATTAAAATTCAAAATAATCTGGACAAACTGGATAAATTGTCTGAAAAAAAAATCAGATGAAATTAAATAAGGGCCACATAGGAAGGAATGATCAAGTATATAAGTACATAATGGGAAATGACTACCCCATAAGGAGGACTGTAGATGAGGGTCTAGAGATTATAGTGGATCACAGATGCTATATTGTTTTTAAAAAGGCAAATATCTACCAGGAGTGTTGACAGCAAGACACAAGTAGTAAATCTGCCACTCAACAGTGATTAGGTCTGAACTTAAGGGGTAACAGAACAATTTCTATAGTGGGGAAGCTAACAACCACCAAACCAAATTGTAAGCCCTGAATAGGACGGAAATCACTTTAAGCCCGGTAGTGGTATAACATACCCAGCACACAAGTTACAGCCCAGGCCACACCATTTCCTGTGACTTCCTTTAGCTGTAAAGGGCAAACCACAGCCAATGGCAGCCACAAGGCTCCAAGGCAATGGAGCCAGTAAGTAAACCAACTGGAGCAGACCCTTAACATCTCTCTCAAAATGGGCCCATGTTCTAAATGGACAGACCCAAACACCCTTGCCCTGCCCCCGACTCACTCCTTTCCTGAAGTCATGCCCCTGTCCCACCCTGTCTTAGAGGTCCTGCCCTCAATCACTCCATCCCCCTCCTTTTGCAGATTACTCTTCCTTAACCTCATTTACTTTCACCAAGTTGGGGCAGGAGAGAATGCATAGTGCAGGCTCTGGAAGGGAGTTCAGATAAGGAAAGGTGTGCGGGGTGCAGGTTCTTGGGAGAAGTTTAGATATGGGTTCTGGGCTACAGCAGGGGGTTGGCCTGTGGGAAGGAGTTTGGGTGTGTGGGGGAGTTCATGGGGTTGCAAATGGGGCTCGCAGACACTACCTCCACACGTCCTATTGGGAACTGCAGGGTTGGCTTTGTGGGGTCAATAAGGGTATGTCTACACTACAGAGCTATTTCAAATTAACTTATTTCAAATTAGTTAATTTGAAATAAGCTAATTCGAAATAACGAATCTAGACCCAAAAACTAATTTGAAATAGCATTTTTCTAATTCGAAATAGCACATCCACATTGAGTGGACCCTGAATCGAAGGTAAGGCTGGCTGGAACCAGTGCCAAAAGGGCATCAGGGTCAGACTTAGTGTGTGGGGCTGCTGCCCCAGGTTAGCTGAGGTCTGTGCTTAAAGGGACCCGACCCCCCATCCTGGTCAGACAGTTCTCTGGTTTCTCTGCTTGCTGGTCCACCTTGATGAGGGACACAAAAGCATTTGTGTCTCAGAGTGCTCTGCTTGCCCTCACTCAGGATACCATGGCACTCTGCAACATGGAACCAGACCTGTCCCCGGGGACTCTGCTGCGTCTCGTGGACATGTTGCCAGCAGCCTGGCTGTACTGTCTGTAGGCCGCCATCCAGGAGGACCATTTAGGGGCTGTCAGGATCCAGGGGGTCCTGTGGGACAGCTTCCAGCCTGAGGAGCACTAACAGTCTCCCCGGTCTGCCCCACTGGAGGCTTGTGCCCCATTCCTCCCTCTCATCCTCCCATTTACCCTTCCCTAGCCCCCTCTTCCTGATGTCAAATAAAAGACATATATGTTCAAAAACATAACCTGTCTTTATTTAACACAATTGGGGAGGGGAAATGAAACTCTGGGGAGATGGGGGAAAGGAGGTGGGAGAGGGCAGGAGAGAGTGTGGGAGAGGGGAGGGGAAAACTGGGAGGAGGGAGATGGAAGGGAGAAGCAAGGGGAAGAAGGGGGAGGGGAAGCTCAGGGCTCAGGGTTGGGGGTCTCGCCGGGCCAAGTGCCTCCCAGTATGGTGGGGGAGGGGGTCTTGGCGGCCCTGGAGGGATGGGGAGGAGGGTGCAGAGGTTGAGGTAGGGGGGTGGACATTGAGGAGGAGGAGGGTGTGGAGGTTGAGGAGGAAGAGGTGGGAGGGAGGGCAGGAGTGGGAAGAGGAACAGTAGTTGGGGGGCAGCAGGCGCAGGACCGGCATGGGGCAGCATGCTCTGCAGCAGGGCTTGCAGGTTAGAGTTCATGGCTCGGTCCTCAGCAAGCTGTTCCCGGTGGAGCTGCAGGTCCTCCAGCATCCAGGCCTGGATGGTGCGGTGCAGGGATCGCAGGGCCCTGAGGTGCTGGTCCCAGTACTCCTGCCGTGTGCTGGTGGTCTGGAGCTGGCCGTGGGTGCGGGAGCATGGCCCGGGCGGGATGGCGCACCCTGCATAAGCGATGTGAGGGCGACTGTGCCCTGCACCATCAGAGCCGATGTGCTTGCACAGAGGCCATGGTCAGGATGTCTGGCTCTCCCCAGGACTGGGAGCTGTCCCAAGACCACACCCATGCCCCTGTGCCATGTATAGTGTGGCCAGGGCGGGAGGGTGATGTCCTCTGCCTCTGTGTAGAGGGGGCATGTGAAGGGAGAGTGTCCTACTGGGTCCCGCACCAGGGTCGGGAACGTGTCAGGTCTCTTCACACATGCATGTGCCTATTGGGCCATGGCCCCTGGGTGTCACACAGCTGGAGCCACCTGCCCAAGGGTGGCATGGCATGTGCTCGCATGTGCACAGGTGGCTGTGTGATCCGTGGGAGGCATGTCCAATGCGCGCAGTCCCTGATCTTCCTCTCCACCTCCCCCCGGGTAGGGGACAGTGCTGGCTGGCACTTACCTGGTATGGCATCCCTGGACGACTCTGGTGCCAGAACAGCTGGCGGTGGCTCATCTGGTGTGCCCGGGTCAGGGCCCTCCAGTCCCAGCTCGCTGCCTCCCAGGCTGGCATGGACCGCCCCGCCCCCCAGGAGTTGGTCAAGGGTGGGGAAGAAGGGGCAGGTGTCAGCCCCTGCTGCGGAACCGCAACTGGTGGCCCTGGCGTATGCCTGCCACAGCTCTTTCACCTTCTGGCACACCTGCTCTTGGGTGCGCCTATGGCCTTTCCTGGCCATGGTAGCCGCTATGCGGCCATAGACGGCCACGTTCCTCGACCTAATGTGGAGATCATGGAAGTTGGGGTCCTCTCCCCAAACCTCAATGAGGTCCATGATCTCCGCACTAGTCCATGAGGGTGCACGCCGTCTAAGGCCCCTGGGTGCTGGGGGACTGGGCAGGGGAGAGCTGGCTGGCGCTGGCTGCCTGGCTCATCCTGGGGCCATTGGGTCAGGGGCAGGGACTGCTGGCTGGCCTGGCTTTGGCAAGTGCCGTCTGGCCAGAGTCTACCCCTTTAAGGGCCCCGGGGCTGGGGAAGAAGAGAGAAGTTTTCCTGGTTTGGCCCAAAGTGGCCACCAGGGGAAACTGGGAAGAGCTGGAGGCCCCCAATCATATATATAGTAGCCCAGTGTCTGTGAGTCTCTGCCCCTCAGCCGGCTGGCCGCGGGAGAGGGGAGGGGGCGGAGACATACACGGCCTTGCCCCCTGGCCATGTATGTCACCGTCCCACCCCTCCTCCCCCGCGGTGGCCCGGCTGAGCGCACAACACTCAGCAAAGCCACCATGGAGGGAGGGGAAGGGGGCGTGGTGGTGACGTACACGGCCAGGGGACAGGACCGTGTACGTCACCACCCCCACTTCTCCTCACATTGTGGCACTAAGCTGAGTGCTGCGCCCCTCTGCTGGGCCGCCGGGGGAGCCAGCAGCACAAGGGGCCGTTTGAGCTCCCCCACAGCGGGAGGCAAAGGGGAGGGGCAGTGACATACACTGTTCCGCCCCCTAGCCATGTACGTCACCGCCTCCCTCCCTCTCGGCAGCCTGGCTGAGCAGGCAGCACTCAGCTGAGCGCTACGGTGGGAGAGGAAGGGGAAGAGGAAGGAGAAGAGAGGCAGGGAGAGGCGGAGGAGTGAGAGAGGCAGGAGGAGGAGGAGAAGAGAAAGGGAGAGTGAGAGGCAGGAGGGGGAGAAGAGAAAGAAAGAGATGGAGAGAGAGGCGGAGAAGAGCTGAGAGAGAGAGGGTGAGGCAGTAGGAAGAAAGAAAGAGAGAGAGACATAGAGCCAGATAGCTCAGGAAAGAAGACCTGAAAATCCCGTCTTATGACAGGCTAATTGGCTAGTTCGAAATAAGTGTTTACACAGCACTTATTTCGAATTAGCTATTTCGAATTAGGTATTATTCCTCTTAGAATGAGGTTTACCTAATTTGAAATAAGGGCTCCACTATTTCGAATTTATTTCAAAACAGAGGTTTGAATGTGGAGACAGCTATTACAGTTAATTTGAAATAACGTCTGTTATTTCGAATTAAATCTGTAGTGTAGACATACACTCACACATAGGGTACGTCTAGACTACATGACTCTGGCTTCAGAGGCAGGTAGATTAGGCTACTCGGCATAAGAAAATGAAGCAGTGATTTAAATAATTCATTTAAATTTAAATGACTGCCACGCTGAGCTGATCAGCTGTTTGTTGGCTCAGTGCGGTAGTCTGGACGCTCCATGGTCAACATCAAAGGCATTTGTCGACCTCCCAGGTATGCCTCCTGAGATGAGGTTTACCTGGGAGGTCGACAAATGCCTTTGATGTCGATCGCGGAGCATCCAGACTACTGCTCTGAGCCAACAAACAGCTGATAGGCTCAGAGTGGCAGCCATTTAAATTTAAATGAAGCAGCGATTATTTAAATCGCCGCTTCATTTTCCTATGCTAGGTAGCCTAATCTACATGCCTCTGGTGACAGAGGCATGTAATCTAAACGTACCCATGGAGACCGCCTGTGTCCACCAGGTGTAACAATATGTTTTTTTTATAATCATATTGGAAGGCCTGTAGCCATATTGGAAGGCCTAAACTAAAGCTTTCTTCTGTAGCCAGAGTGAAGAGGAGCAGCCATTAGCTGTAAAGCCTGGAGTCACATTCAATCTGAATTGCATTAAAGTAGTGTTACACTAGGCTGTGAGAAAGGGACCCTGTCCTAACGGCCCCCACTGTCACCAGATAAGAAACAGATATCAAGATGGGTAAAGAAAACTTAATTAGCTAACAGCATTTCGTTGGGCAAGAAACTGCTTATCAATAGTCAAGGTTGTGGAATCCTCATTCTATGATTTTTGTCCTCACTTTCCCATTGTTTGTCAGTGTCTGGTTTGTAACTATTTCTGACTGCTGTATAATTCTTTTGGCTAGTTATAAATCTACTAAGGTGGTGGGGTCTGACTGGTTAGGTAATTCTGTTACAGTATGTTATGATTGGTTAGTAAAATTACACTAAAATAATTGGTTAAAGTACAGCTAAGCAGGACTCAGGTTTTACTATATAAACTGGGTCCAAGAAGAAGATCAGCTAGAAGAGCAAGAAAGCCAGCAAGCAAGACCAAGAAAAAGGAGGGAAAACCTGGAAGAACTCACCTCCGAGACACAGTCTAAGATCAGAGCTGCCAGGATTCTTCTGCACAACCGCGACGTGCAGCAGCTAAGATCCAGAGAGACTGACCTTGCCTGGCCAACAGGGGAAGTCTCATTGCCTGTATCAGGATCGGTGAGCATGACACTGTCTGCTTAGCATGTGTATTCCGCTTACTTGGGAATTGTCAGTAGAGAATAAGAATATTACTGTGTAAGACTCTTTCTGTGGCAAAAGATCCTGCAAACCTGCAGGAAGTTACGCCCTGAGCCCTAGTAATTGGATAAGGGTAGATGTATAAATTAACAGGGTTGCACCTTGAGTCCTAGGAATTGGGTAAAAGTGTGTGTCCCTAAAGTGTGGAAGGGATAGAGAAATTTGTGTGGGTAACACAGGCGCCACAGTGATGGTGACAATTTCAGGAGTGGTGCAGGTCCACGCCAGGCAGGAAGCTCAACTTAGTTCTGCTGTCATCATAGTCTCTTAGCACCCAAAATCTCCTAGTTTAACTTAAATAGCCTCCAGGAGACAGAACATGATTCCAGGACACTTCCAGCAAAAGCAGGAGGGTTAGCAACCCTACAGGATGGTCTAGATAATAATTACATTATTAGTTAGATAACATAGCAAAGTGCCTTCAAGTCCTACATTTTTATTATTCCATCCTTCCAAAAGTGCCTCTTTGCCCCATACAGCCGCTTATATTTGGTTGATAAGGAGGTGACAGAAGTTTTTTTTTGGCTTGAATATTATTCTAACCGCACACATTCCTGGCAAAAATTTCACAGTTAAAATACACCTGGCAAAAAACTGAAAGTTTGTCAGTTTGTGTAAATTCTTCTTACTCCTAAAGAGATATATTTGTCTTGATCTTATAATACTTTTTTCTATTCCTCTTGAGTGTTAAATGGTCACCAACAACCAAAAAAAAAAGTACCAAATCTGATTTTCAAAAAGGGTCCAATATTAACCAACATTATCTAACAAGCTTGAAAATATGCACATTTGGAGCTACTTATCTGTTAGGCTTTATTTCAAAACCTAGCATTCTCACTTGATAGATAGATGGTAGAAAGAAACAAAGATAGATATTTGCTCTTTCATCTCACTATTACATTTTATCCTTATCCTGTCCACTCTAAACATATGAACCTTACTCTGCTGAACACAAGCAGAAACTATTATATCTTTGGTACTATAAATTAGGAGCATCTTCTTTGAAGCTGAACTCTCATTTAGCTCAAACTACCATGAAGTCTTCTCCTTTTACACTTTGGTCTGAAATTCTCTCACACTATGCAACACTGAGGTTCACTGCCACTTTGCAAAGACAGTGACTAAATAAGGTAATAAATAATAAATGATAAATTAAAAATGATTACAGACTTCAGTGCCTTAGCATCCATTCCCAAGAGCCTTGGAGAACTTTAAAAATAAACATTAAGCACTTTGAAAAACTGGTGAATATGACTGAATAAATCTTAGAGCATGAGAACATCTAACAAGCAGAGGAGAGAGAAAAAAACACAACAAAAACAAAACTTCACAGGACAAGGCCTCAACATGTACAAATAACTGGAACTTAAAAATTAAAATAGTACAGTCTTTTGGAATGTAATCACGAATTGTGCATTTGCAGATTTATTTTCTGAGTTTTCAAGGGAGAAAATATGACAAACTATAATTACTGCACTATCAGCTTAGGGCAGTGTTTCTCAAAGTGGAACTCTGAGAAAGTTGCTACTGGGCCACTGCAGTTTTTTTACTTATCTGCTCTGCAGCCACAGAGCATTGTGACTCACATTGGCTCCAGTTCACTATTTGAAGCCAAGGGGAGCCATGGGAAGCAGCAGCCCTGGCCACACTGCTTCCCTGGTAGGCTGGCTGGAGATTGATGTCCCCTCTATGTAAGACAATGCTATAACAGCATGCCTCAAACTTTACTTGGGAAGGCCACTTCCAGCACAGATATTCTTCAACCTCTACTGCCAGTAATTAACTTCTATCAAAGTGCCAATTAAAATACAGCTATTATCAAGACTTGATTTTTCAAGGTACTTTGACATTGTGATGCTCTGCACATGATGACTAAATGAATTAGGAACCTTTACACTTACAGCATGTCCAGCTATTTTTCTTAAATATGAAAATACAGATCTGGATGCAAGACTCACCATGCTTGAAATAACAGTCACATGTGAACGGTTGATCTGTATTACATACATTAGTATGACATTATCCTTTGTAACATCTGCAGTTCCACATGGCATAACTGAAAACAGAAAATTCTAAAAGATATGTGCTGACTTTGACTGTATCGATAACCTTTTCTCTATTTGCATCTTCCATTAAACAGATAATGAAGTAGGACTGTAATCACTGTTAGAACCAACTCCAGTATATGAGTGTACAACTCATAAAAAGTTAATTCGACTACATATTATCATATTTCAAACAAGTAAAAAAAATCTTCTCAATATGTTGATATTGATCCTCTTGGCCAACACATCAAGTTTGTGCACTACAGCGATTCATCATTAGAACCATTAGAACTAGTTAAGCCTGGAGGTAACCATTTGCTGCATAAAATCTTCTAAACATTAATTAGATATTGTTAACCACGGTTACGATGTTCTTTTACGTAGAATGTATGCAATCATTGCCAAAGGGTCTGAAGAGGCCTATTCCAGTGAAAGGCAAGTATTTGATCAGGTGGCTTCAAGTTCCTATTTTCTTTTCCCTTCTTCCTTTTGTACCCTAAGAAGCTATAATAAAAGGCATAATGCAAAATATTTGTAAAACTGCTGCTATCTGTAGCTGTCAATCTTGTGGCAGTTATGAATGGGGAAAAGTGCATTTTAAGTTAGGGGTTTGCTCTAGTACCTGCTATTTTCCAAATATTTTAAATATTTCTTAGCCTGTTTATAGGCCTTGATTTTCCCTTTCCAGTTTGTATAGTCCCAGCTTCTCCCTGGCAGCACATGAAGAAGTGGGCTGTGCCACGAAAGTTCATGATACTATCTACATGTTTTGTTAGTCTATAAAGTGCTACCAGACCATTTGTTGTTTTTTTCTGTAAGGGTATGTCTACACTACAGCACTAATTCAAACTAACTTAATTCGAATTAGTTAATTCGAACTAAGCTAATTCGAACTAGTGCATCTAGACATAAAAACTAGTTTGAATTAGCATTTTGCTAATTCGAACTAGCATGTCTGCATTGAGTGGACCCTGAACCGAGGTTAAGGATGGCCGGAAGCAGTGCTGGCAGGGTATCAGGTTAGGACTTAGAGCGTGGAGCTGTTGCCTCATTAGTTCCCATAATATAAGAACTAGAGGACACCACATGAAATGAATGGGTAGCAGGCTTCAAACTAATAACAGAAAGTTCTTCTTCACAAAGCAAATAGTCAACCTGTGGAACTCCTTGCTGCATGAGGCTGTGAAGGCTAGAACTATAACAGAGTTTAAAGAGAAGTTAGATGAAGTCATGGAGGTTGGATCCATGGAGTGGTATTAGCCAGGGGGTGGGAACGGTGTCCCTGGCCTCTGTTTGTGGAAGGCTGGAGATGGATGGCACGAGACAAATGGCTTGGTCATTGTCTTCGGTCCACCCCCTCCGGGGTAGCTGGTGTTGGCCACTGTCGACAGACAGGCTACTGGGCTAGATGGACCTCTGGTCTGACCCAGTATGGCCGGTCTTATGTTCTAAGCTCAGGGCTCAAGGTCGGGGGTCTCACTCGACCACCTTGATTTTCATACAAACCTGCTCCTGGGTTTACATGTGGCCTTTGGTGGCCAGGCTGGCAGCTATCCTGCCCTAGACAGCCACTTTCCCGTGCCTAGTGCAGAGACTGTGGACGTTGGAGGCCTCCCCCCCAAACCAGGATGAAGTCCACGATCTCCACACTAGACCAGGCAGGCACCCACCTCTTGCAGCCATGGACAAGCTCTTGGGAGCCACCAGCCTGGTCCCGGGAAGAGGCGGAGGGCTGAGTGGCAGCGGATGGCTGGCTCATGCTGTGCCAGGTGCAAGGTCTGCTGGCTGGGTGCTGGCAGGCTTGCACCTGGCACGGTCACCGTAGCCAGACCGTGGTCCTTTAAGGACTCCCGGGGCCGGGAGGGGAGCAGAAGAGTTTCCCTGGCTTGACCCAGAGTGGCCACCAGGGCAAGCTGGGAAGGGCTAGCCTCCAACTAGCTACACAGCCCTTAATTCGAACTACTTAATTCGAACTAGGCGTTAGTCCTCGTAGAATGAGGTTTACCTACTTCGAATTAAGTGCTCCGCTAGGTCAAATTGAGTTCAAACTAGCGGTTTGTATGTGTAGCACCTATGAAAGTTAATTCGAACTAATGGCTGTTAGTTCGAATTAACTTTGTAGTGTAGACATACCCTAACAGACTAACTCGGCTATCCCCTGAAGCACCTTTTCAGGTGTTACTCAGAAAGATTAGGAAAAAAGAGACACATCCTAAGAGGTAAGGCCAGATTCTGGCACCACTGCAGTGTTCTGGTAGGTTAGGGTATGTCTACACTACCCCGCTAGTTCGAACTAGCGGGGTAATGTATGCATACCGCACTTGCTAATGAAGCCCGGGATTTGAATTTCCCGGGCTTCATTAGCATAAGCGGGGAGCCGCCATTTTTAAATCCCCGCTGCTTCGAACCCCGTGTAGCGCGGCTACACGGGGTTCGAACTAGGTAGTTCGGACTAGGGTCCTATTCCGAACTACCGTTACTCCTCGTGAAACGAGGTGTACCGGTAGTTCGGAATAGGCACCCTAGTCCGAACTACCTAGTTCGAGCCCCGTGTAGCCGCGCTACACGGGGTTCGAAGCAGCGGGGATTTAAAAATGGCGGCTCCCCGCTTATGCTAACGAAGCCCGGGAAATTCAAATCCCGGGCTTCATTAGCAAGTGCGGTATGCATACATTACCCTCCTAGTTCGAACTAGGAGGGTAGTGTAGACATACCCTTAGAGAGGGTAATCCTCTGAGCACAGACATATGCAATCTTGTTACTCAACCTCTAGCACACAGGCATGTGTAGAGCAGAAGTTAACAACATGCCAAGTGCTCTGGCCATTCTGAGCAACAGAGAAATTCATAAGTAGTTGAGCAAGTCTACTATGAAATAGAGCAATGCTGGAGCACACTGATCCAAGGAGTGGACAGTATTAAAGAGATGCACAGGTACTTCTGTGCAATGCTTCCCAGGAACCTGAGCCACAGTCTATGTTATGTGAATTTCCTTCCCTCTCTCACAAACTACTCAAAAAGCATCTGAGAAAATTGTAAGGCTTAGTACGCAAAGGAGATTATACCCCAAAATCCAGGAAAAAATGTTAATTTTCACTATTTAAAAATATTGAAATTAAGGAAAGATCAAAGCTCTTAAGATATATAATTGAAACACTTTAATCTTTTAGGTTGTTTTCAGGGCAAACCTAGAAATGCCTCACAACTGAGAGCTTGAGCCCTCCTTGTGGCTTACAAAACTTTCAACCAATGTAGTCCATCCTACACCCTGTCAATCTAGTGTGGCCCAATTTCTAATTTGTGAAAACTGGACACTGAGCACCGATATCTCCCCCATTCCCTGCTATGCCCCTTCCCTCAAGGCCTCACCTCTTGCTCCATCTCTTCCCATCAAGTTGCTGCTTTCTGTGCCTCTTTCCCACTTACAGTTCTTTCCACCGCCTTCTACCAAATGGGTAGGGATTTAGGGGCTTAATGGTGATTGGCGCAGAACACTGCTGGGCTCTAGCAGTGGCGGGGTGAGTGGCACAGGATGGAGAAGGGAAAGAGGCACTCCAAAGATAGGGGTTAGGTGACCAAGGCATGGCCAGGAAGGGATAGCCACACTTGGGGCAGAACAGGGGAGACACCAGTACTTCTTTATGTTTGAGCCATGACTGTGTGCTCTGCTGCTCCTCCAGCAGTAGCTGTTGCTCTTCCAGATAACAGATGTTGGCTCCTGCAAGAGATCGGACACGGTCAGGTTTCCTTTTCAACCAGATTTTCCAGTCAAAAGTCAATCTGGCAACCCTACGCCAGTCTCTCATTTGATTAGGTCTATTCAACACTTTAGGCTATATTCATGCTTCATATTTCAGTTTAAACTTCTTTGTGAAAGTGTAAACATGAAAGTCTGATTTTTAACAGATGCTTCAGTAAGGTGAGCTTTTGGAGAGCTCAATTAATACTACTTTTACTATGATTAAAGCTGATGCTACCACATTGTGTAACAACATTAAACAGTAAGGCTGTGTCTAGACTGGCCACTTTTTCCGGAAAAGCACTTGCTTTTCCGGAAAAACTTGCCAGCTGTCTACACTGGCCACTTGAATTTCTGCAAAAACACGGACGATCTCATGTAAGATTGTTAGTGCTTTTGCGGAAATACTATGCTGCTACCGTTCGGGCAAAAGTCTTTTTCCAAAAAACTTTTGCGCAAAAGGGCCAGTGTAGACAGCAGAGATTTGTTTTCCGCAAAAAAGCCCCAGTCGCAAAAATGGCGATCGGGGCTTTTTTGCGGAAAAGCGCGTCTAGATTGGCCACGGACGCTTTTCCGCAAAAAGTGCTTTTGCGGAAAAGCGTCCTGCCAATCTAGACGTGCTTTTCTGAAAATGCTTTTAACGGAAAACTTTTCCGCATTTTGTAGCATTTCCGGAAAATCATGCCAGTGTAGATGTAGCCTAAATGATTTTCCCCTTTTGTAGCTACAAAAAACTCACCCAAAAGAAGTGATGTTTCCTATAGCTTTTGTAATGTACCACACTTTTTAATATGAACATGTAGGTTACATAGCAAGATGATGTACCAAATAAAATATTTTAATGGAGGCCAATTTTAATTAATAATACATTTGAAAGAATGGTTTATATGGCATGATGGTTTGAAGAGAAGGAAGGAAATTTATACTCAGTTACAAGAACAGTTTATTTATTCATTATGAAGCAATATAAAAGAACAGAAAATTTGGGAGGAAAAAGAGAAAATTTTGTATCACTATTCACCTTTTCCTAGCTTTTAATTCCATGTTGGCACAGGTGATCAAGGCTTTTAACATTTTAGTAGAAAAAAAGAAAATAACGAGAATTTAAAAAATTTCCTTTTTTCTAAGAATGTATTAACTTAGACAATAGAGTCAGATTTTTAAGACATTTCAGAACACAGCAGATTCTATTGTGAAATCAGATTTTCCACAGAGCTCTTAAACAAAATAGTTGCTGGACTTCTGATCTGCCCTTTCTGTAGCTAGAACAAAAGTGTTGTAATTTCTGTTTCCTACATCCATCGTCGCCATTCTGTCTTCACAAAAACAGCCTAGCTTTCTTGAAAATAAAAGTGATCCATAAAAAACAAGACAGACATCCTCTCTGTCTTGTAATTATATATGAGCAGTCAAAAGGTGCTTCACTTTACATTCAAAGCCAGAGCCTTTTACAATGTTTGTTCCTTCTGCAATAAATCCTTTAAAAAAAAAAAGGCAGATTTTTTATTTCATCCGAAACATGCTTCAAACATTTTCACCTCTTTCCACCAATAGCTAATATGGTTAATATAAAGGTGACTCCACATAATCTTACAAGTGCACACTGTATTTTTTTAATGCCTGTCCTATATTTGTGTTAGAGTACAAAATATCTGCAACTTTTCTTTTACCATATTTAATAGAAGATATGTCAGACAGCTTAGTCAGATCTTCCTAAGGATATGAAACTGAAGTTCACTTTATCAATCATTTATGGTTCCATTTAAAGACCTTAAAGAAATATCTCAGGACTCTGCATCAAGTTCATATAAAAATAACTCTATTAATATATTACTGCCCTTAAGTCTAACAAAGTACAGATGGAGCTGGTGCCACTACCGATTAAAATTGCCTGACACATTTCTGACTGCTAGCAGCTGAAAACTGTTGCTTATAATAATTCTGATGACCTTTTATTTGAGAAATTTAGTATCAAATCTACCAAATCACACTCTGGGGTAGGAATTTCAAATTTGGCAGGCTGAGTAGACCGTGGTAGGGTTGTGCCTTTGCCATCTTTGTAAAAAAAATCACATTTCTAACAATTGCTGGAGTAACTAGTATTTCTCCCTGAAATATAATTGCACTCTGCACACACAACTCATTTCTATTTGAAAGAATAGTGTTCTCTTTACATACTTGGTGTTTTTTTCACTATCTAGCCCTGTAAAATCATGAGTTTCCACATCTGAGGTTTTCCATCTTGCTCTGTTACCTCTCTCAGCCTCTCTTTAGAAAATAGGTAATTAATGTATTATATTTACTGTTTCCACCTCCACAGTTCACTCCTTGCTGGGTTATGGCTAGTATGCAGTTGCACAGTTCAGTATTTATGCCAACAGGATCTCTTCCTGGGTAATACTTGATCTGTACATCATTCCTCTGCAGTTGCATTTTCTTCCACCGTTGGTGTCATGAATAATAGCTTTCTCCAATGCTTTTGAGAGTTTTATGGTCAGATTACATGTTCACAGTGCAATCAGAAGTGTATTGGCAATTTTTCTGTATCCAAAGAGTATTGATAAGAATCTCTTTTAGAATTTCCTGCATAGCCCTTCTCGGTCACAAAGAATGGCTTGCTCACGAATACAACAGGTCCCCTCTTGCAGGATGCTAGCCCACAGACCCAACACAGATGAGTTATACAGCAGCAGCAGAGGTTCCTCTGAGTTGTAATATTTCAAATTTTTCCAAATCACCTCTGATATTCCAGAATGCTTGCTTGTGTTGGTCTGTCCTCTCTCAAACAGTGTCTTCTTGTGTCATCTTTCTCAGGATTCAACCATACTCAGAAAGAAGGTTGCAAAACTTGCTACAGAAATGGCCATTCCCACATATCTTTACATTTGAACGTCACTGGGTGTTTGCATTTCTCTAATTGTCTTCACTTGCTCGGAGTCCACTTTCAGGCTTTTGAACATCAACAAATGTCCAACATATGACACCATGGTTACTCTCAACCTGAGTTTTTCTTAGTTACATTTAATATTAATGTATCTGCATCTCTCTATTTAAAAACTGTAGTAATTTGTAGTCATCATCTCATTGGGCTCATTCTGGATAATCACCCTCTCTCAGCCACATCATCTACTATTGTCCAGAATCCTGTCAGGTCCTTCAGTTCTTGGCTCCAGCTGTTTGGGAATGTATCTGATGCTGGACTGATTCCCACTGTCATTCTTAACTATCAACACTTCATCACTAGAGACAGATCTGGCAATATGTACTCAACTGGAGACAGAAGGAAATGAATCTGTTTCAAAGCTTTGTATATAGGGGTCTATGCCTGTTCTCAGTTTTCTGGATGTCTTTCTTACCACAAGACTGCTTTTTTTTCCCTGTGCTCTTTTCTACAGGCTGTATAATTGCATAATTCTGCAGACTCCGCAGTTCATCTTTCACTGGCAGTAGTAACATAATAGATACTTTTCTTTTTTGCCAATTTACCTGGCTTCACACTGGTGTCAATCTCTATTTTATAACTACAAGATAGGTATCCATCTCCTTGAAACACATCTCTACACTCCATCCAGTTACCCTCAGTCACCTCACTGTCCACCTTCATTATATTCTGGAACTGTACTTTTTATCAGGTTCATGGTTTGGCTGTCTTACTACTCTGAAGTGGTACTGCTGCCCTAACTTAGTACCTCATAAAGCCTGGTCTTTATTTATTTCTTGTTCCTGGATTTCTTTTAACTTTATGTTTTTGCAGTGAGCCTACAAGGATTGTGCTAGGGGCAGGAGCAGTACATAGATCTCTCCTTCTTCCCTACCGCAACGGGTGCACAGCACAGATACACATGCTGACTCCAACAGACAACCACTTTGAGCAGTGGGTGGGACCACTGTGCCGTGGCAGGCTGCATCCAAATGTTTGGAGAACCAGATTGGGTCCACAGGCTGTATTATGCCCACCTCTGTTCTCGGGTCTTCTTACACAGTGTTTACATTGTTTACCATCTGTTTGGTAACCTGCATGATATCCTGAGACTTACTGTCACTTATTAGTTACTGTGTGTGCCCTGGATTTGTTTTTTCTTCTATCTGGATAAACACTTGGCCACAAAATTATTAAATCGATCACACATACAGCATTTTTTCCCATAAACCAAAAACTTTTTACATGTCTTCTCCCTCAGTACTTGTAAGTATCATTATTATCCACTGACATACCTGGTTTTGGTTTCTCTTTGTAATGTATTACATGGACAATTTCTGCTGGAGGCTCTTACAGGATTCTAATCCTTGCTTTGGATAGCTTTGCAGACCTGTATATCTCTGAACTTTTCTCCAAAGCCAAATCAGCTTCCCTCAGCAACTGCTCTTGCACTTGCAAATCTCATCTCTCACATACTATGTGATCTCTTATCAATGAATCTTTAATATTGCAAAATTACAATGGCTGCTAGCACTACAAAATCAGTGCTGTATTAATCTACACCACCCTCAGATAGCTGATCTGAAATAAAGAAATTATATTTTCACCATTTCACTCTTTCTGGATTACAAGGAGTATTAAAGCAGTCTATAAGTGCTTCTGAGGTGCACAGAGCTTGTGAAATTCTGAGCATGAAGTCTCACTTGTCCCTCTCCTCCTTATTCCAAACAGTTAACAAGTTTTATTTTCTCAGCACCCTCTTTATCCAACATAGTAATATTTATAGAGAGGTTTATGTCCTCTTTCCAGCTCTTCCATAACTGAGCTAAATTCTTACCTGATATGTTTAATGTCCCTGGATGATTTAGCCCTTCTATTTCTTCTTATCTGCCTTGTCTTTTAATACAAACTATGGACTCACAGAAATGTTTTGCTATCTGCGGGACAGCTCTGAATGGTTTTTCCTGCTGTCTAGGACTCAATTAGCACTGTCACCATATTTTGTGCTTTATGACATCTGGATCATCTGCTGTATAAAATCTCGGTCTGACACAGGTTTAACTACTCCAGCTTTAGTGTGGCTATTCACGATATAGTTTCTTCAGCCTCATGGTTTCTTAGGTCCCTAGGAGGTGTCTCTTCCAAATAGCTCCCCCCAGAAAACAGTATGATAGCTGAAAGTGCTGTTAGTCTATGCTGCAGATGTATGCAGAAGGGGTTCTACACATAAAATAGGCTCAGGTCTGGGGTTTGCGCTTTACATCTTCACTCTCTTGCTCCTCAACACAGGTACAGGCACACCACCATCGCACCTTTCTTGGACCCTACAAATTTACCAGAGGTGATGGAGTGAAGAGAAAGAGGATGGCTCTGGTGTGGGCAGATGTTGGAGAGGTCTCAGAGAAATGGGCAGGATGGAGCAAAAGCTGTAGGAGTTAGAGCAGTAGTAGGAGAATGTGAGCAGCAGCCATGGAACATCAGGGGTAGAGCAATCAAGGGATAAGTTAGGTCATTCCAAGGAAGAAAGAAGTGGAGAAAGGGGGCAGGGAACAGCACTGAATTAGGGGATTGTTGCCAGAGCTTTGCAGTCTCTCCCTCAAAAAACATCCATAAAAAAGTATCTATTCACTGATTGGATATGATCTCCATCACTGTAGTATCTATGCACCTACAATCATTAAAGGTATTTATCCTCTTGTGAGGTAGGAAGTTCCATTATCATCATTTTTACTGATGGGAGAATGAGTCACAGATAGACTAAGGGTATGTCTACACTTGCTCCCTAGTTCGAACTAGGCATGCAAATGTAGCGGACCAAAATTGCTAATGAAGCGGGGATTTAAATATCCCGTGATTCATTAGCATAATCTCGCCTGTGCACAAAAAATGAGGAGTAATGTTAGTTCGAACCAAGGGGGTTGATTCGAACTAACACCTCCCAGAGCACACTTCCTGGTTCGAATCAGCTGGTGAGCGGAATGGCATGTGGGCGAGATTATGCTAATGAAGCGTGAGATAGTTAAATCCCCACTTCATTAGCAATTTTGGTCAGCAACATTTGCATCCCTAGTTCGAACTAGGGAGCAAGTGTAGATGTACTCTAAGTGACTTGCCCAAAGTCACACAGAAAGTTTGCCCAAAGCAGAATACTGAATGTAGGTCTTGAAAGTCATAAGAATATAAGAATGGCCATACTGGGTCAGAGCAAAGGTCCATCTAGCCCAGTATCCTGTTTGCTGACAGTGGCCACTTCCAGATGCCCCAGAAGGAGTGAACAGAACAGGGAATTATCAAGTGATCCCTCTCTTGTCATCCATTTCCAGCCTCTGACAAACAGAGAATAGGGACACCATTCTTACCCATCCTGGCTAATACGTCTTGATGGACTGAAGTTCCATGAATGTATCTACTTCTTTTTTGAACCCAGTTAAACTCCAAATCTTCACAATATGCTCTGGCAACGATTTCCACAGGTTGACCATGCGCTACATAAAGAAAAACATCCTTGTGTTTGTTTGTTAAGTCCAAGATCCTAATCAATGTTCTCATGCTCCACCTGCGAATGTGTCCTTTTCAAACAATGTCCCTGCTGACTCCAGTCTAGCCCCTGTATCAACTTCCATGCTCCTAAATCTGCTTAGCCATGGGGAATGAAAATTATACTTTTTTGGACAGACAGAAGAGGCAAGATGGTGCAGAGACAGCGAAGGGATAATGAAGAGGCTGATGAAATAGTTATTTAAAACAAAAACATACCCACAAACTTCATTAATGCAGTTAAGGTTGCCCAGTTGTATCTCATGCCCATGTAGAAAATCAGTTTTAGCAAAACTAACCTCTGAAAACCATGAAATAATGAATTAACATATACACCAATGCAAACTTATCTCTATTTTCTATTATGAAAGAGAAACTAATATACAGAATATCTACGCATACTCCATCCTAGCAAATGCATTCAGAGAATCGGGCTTACAGCCACTGTAGGACAGAGTCTAATGTCTTCTCTTTGCTAAGGCAAAACTTGTATTTAGATGAACTAAACTGAACTGCAGCTAGATTTACCTGTCCTCCACTCTAATATTTATCAAACACCCATCCACCTACTAAATTTTTCAACTTCTTCACTTCCTTTTATAACCCATTGCCAGCTCTCATTATACTTTCACTCACGGATCAATAAACCCCATACCATACATCTCCCACCTCACTGCAGACAATTCCTACACCAAGACGACCTCTGTGCACTAACAACCTACAGAACTCGGTGTCAAAATGAGATGTACAGTACATCTCAAGGAACACCTACACGTCTATCCTTCAATCACACTTGGGACGGGGGAGGAAGGAGAGTGAAATGGGCCTCAACTCCCACAAAACTCTTCTTATCACAGCTTTGCCAAGCTGCTAAAACTGATCCCTTCATCATTTAATACATCTACATGTACCACAATGACTATAGCTGGAGGCCATGCAAATTCCAGGGGGAGATAATCAGGATTTCAGTGCATAAGTAACAAGCCCAGTGCTGTTAAAGTAGATGTGCTGGATTCCAGATGCAGATGGTCTCCTCTGATTTTCTCTATCCCCAGGAAGAGTGCACAGAGTGCCATTGTGAATAAACATCATGTGACATATAACCTCAGCCATGCAGAACACAACACTATCCACAACCTCAGAAACAACTGTGACATTATAATCAAAGAGGCTTACACAGGAGATACAGTAGTCATCATGAATTAGTCAGATATGAACAGGAGAGTGCCAGAAAACTCACCACCACCACATTCTACAGAACTCTTTCCTCTGATCCCACTGAGGAATACCAAAAGAAACTACACCATCTATTCAAGAAACAGCTACAGCTCAGGACCAAATCTATACAAACACACCCCTAGACTCCTGACCAGGAGAATTCTATCTGTTATCCAAGATCCATAAACCTGGACATCCCATTGTCTCAGGCATTGGCACACTTACAGCAGAATTATCCAGACATGTTAACTCTCTCCTCAGAACCTATGCTACCAGAACTCCTAGCTACCTTCCAGATACCACTGAATTCCTGAGGAAACTTCAAGAATATTACTGATGTTCTTTAAAACCATCCTGGACACCATGGATAAAGAAACTCTTTACACCAACATTCCACATGAGAATGGTACAGGGATTGTCAAGCTTTCAGGAACACTATTCCTAATGATGCCACAGCACACCTGGTGGCTGAGCTATGTGACTTTGTCCTCATCCACAACTATTTCTAATTTGAGGACAATTTATACCTTTAAGTCAGCAGCACTGCTAATGGGCACCTGCATGGCCCCACATTTTTATGGCTGATCTCAAACAATGTTTCCTCAGCTCTCGTCTCCTACTAATTGATGACATCATCATATGGACCCTTAAGAAGGAGACCATTGAAGAATTACACAGGAATGTCAACAATTTCCCATCCCAATATCAATGGACCAGTACACACAAGTCCTTGATACCGCAATACAAATATATGCCTCTAGTTTTCATCCAGGACACATCACACGAACAATTGTCTACAGTCAAACCCTAAGTTACAGACAGATTTACTCCAATCCAACAGAGACAGACAAACACCTAAAATATCTTTACCAAGCATTCTTAAAACTTAAATACTCAACTGGGGAATTGAGAAAACAGATTGACAGAGCCAGACAAATACCCAGAACTCAACTACTTCAAGACAGGCTCAACAAGGAAAACAACAGAACACTACTGGTCATCACCTACAGCCCCCAGCTTAAACCCCTCCAGCACATCATTGACAATCTACACCCTTTTCTGGAAAACAATCCCTCACTCACACAGGCCTTGGTAAACAGGCCAGTCCTCGCCTACAGACAACCCTCCAATCTGAAGCAAATCCTTTCCAGCAGCCACACATCACACCCCAGATACACTTACCTAGGAACCTACCCCTGCAACAAGCTTCACTGCTAACTCTGTCCATATATCTATACAGCAACACCATCAGAGGACCTAACTACATAAGCCACCACATCAGGGGCTCATACAACTGTGCATCCTCTAATGTGATATTTATGCTATCAAATGCCAGCAGTGCCTTTCTGCCATGTATACTGGTCAAACTGGACAGTCTATACAACAAAGGATAAATTGACACAAATTAGACATCAGAAATGGTAACACACACAAACATGCAGGGGAACATTTTAACCTGCCTGGTACTCAATCATGAATTTAAATGTAGCCATTCTTCTACAACAATATTTCACCAACCAATTACAGACAGTCTGTAGAAGGAATTCATCTTCAAATTTGACTGTTACCTAGACATTAACTGGTTGGTGCACTACAAAGTCCATTTCTCCTACCTCTATGTATGTCCATTTTCACATCAAAGCTATGAAAGGGACACATCCAGCCCATTTAATTAGCCTCATTAAAACAGGTCCTGCAATTGACAGGTACTTTTGCTGTGTGCATATACACCCACACACACTTACATGCCCTTATATACACCCACACTTCATCTGATTAAGTGGATTTTACCATGAAAGCTCATGAGTCTCTATATATTCTTCTTAGTTTCTAAGGGTACGTCTACATTACAACGTTAATTCGAACTTAGTTCAAATTAGTTAATTCGAACTAAGCTAATTCGAACTAACGCGTCTAGAACTAAAAACTAGTTCGAATTAGCGTTTTGCTAATTCGAACTAGCAAGTCCACATTGAGTGGACCCTGAACAGGGCTTAAGGATGGCCGGAAGCAGTGCCGGCAGGGCATCAGAGGAGGACTTAGAGCATGGAGATGCTGTCTCAGGCTAGCCGAGGGCTGCGCTTAAAGGGTCCCGACCCCCACCCCGGACAGACAGTTCTCAGGGGTGCCCCGCTTGCAAAGCAGTCCGGATTACCCACACTGGGCACATCACACCACTCGGCCATCAGCCCGGCTGCACTTGCCGCAGGCTGCGATCTGGGGAAAGGGGCAATCGGGGGGCTGCAGGAGAGCTTCCACCCCCAGAAACCCGCAGAGCCAGCCCAGTCCTCCCCATCGGGGGCTCGTGCCCCATTCCTCCCTCACCTCCTTCCACTTACCCTTCCCTAGCCCCCCTTCTTACTGATGTACAAAATAAAGATAACGTTTCTTCCAACATTGACTCTGTCTTTATTGAACAAAACTGGGGGAGATTGGGAAAAGGAGGTGGGAGAGGGGAAGAGAAAGGCTGGGAGAGGGATAGCAACTAACATGATCAGGGGTTGGGAACAGGTCCCAGATGAAGAGAGGCTACAGAGACTGGGACTGTTCAGCTTAGAAAAGAGGAGATGGAGCGGGGACAGGATAGAGGTCTCTAAAAGCAGGGGTTGGGTGGAGAGGGTGCATACAGAAAAGTTCTTCATGAGTTCCCATAAAGAAGGACTAGAGGACACCAAAGGAAAGGAATGGGTAACAGACTTCAAACTAGTAAGAGAAAGTTGTTGTTCCCAAAGCAAATAGTTAACCTGTGGAACTCCTTGCTGCAGGAGGCTGTGAAGGCTACAACTAGAACAGAGTTTAAAGGGAAGTGAGATCAAGTCATGGAGGTAGGAGTGGTCTCCCTGACCAAAGTTTGTGGAAGGCTGGAGAGGGATGGCACGAGACAAATGGCTTGGTCACTGTCTTTGGGACATCCCCTCCAGGGTCCCTAGGGTTGGCCACTGTCGGCAGACAGGCTACTGGGCTAGATGGACCTTTGGTCTGACCCAGGACGGCCATTGTAAGCTCAGGGCTCAGGGTCGGGGGTCTCAGTGGACCCCCTTGATTTTCATGCATACCTGCTCCTGGGTGGCCAGGCTGGCAGCTCTCCTGCCCTAGACGGCCACTTTCCTGAGACTAGTGTGGAGATCGTGGACAAAGTCCACGATGTCCGCACTAGCCCAGGAAGGTGCCCGCCTCTTGTGGTACAGGGCAAGCTCCCGGGAGCCGCCAGCCTGGTCCCGGGAAGAGGGGGTGGGCTGGGGGACATCGGGTGGGTGGCTCTGTGCCGTACCAGGTGCAGGGTCTGCTGGCTGGGTGCTGGCAAGCTTGCACCTGGCACGGGCACCGTAGCCAGCCCGTGCCCCTTTAAGGGGTCCGGGGCCGGGAGGGGGGCAATAGAGTTTCCCTGGTGTTGGCCAGAGTGGCCACCAGGGAAACCTGGGGAGGGCTAGCCTCCCACTAGTTCGAATTAAGGGGCTACACACCCCTTAATTCGAACTAGTAAGTTCGAACTAGGCTTAATCCTCGTAAAATGAGGTTTTCCTAGTTCGAACTAAGCACTCCGCTAGTTCGATTCAAATTCGAACTAGCAGAGCGCTAGTGTAGCGGCTATGAATGTTAGTTCGAACTAACGTCTGTTAGTTCGAACTAACATTGTAGTGTAGACATACCCTAAGGCTACATCTAGACTACATGGCTCCGTCGACAGAGCCATGTAAAATAGTTTATTCGTCTTAGTCAAAGGAGCGGGGATTTAAATAATCCACGTTTCATTAAAATAAAAATGGCCACCGCGCGGTGTCGACTATCAGCTAATCCAGCACAGCGCGGCAGTCTAGACGTGGCACGGTCGACAAGGGAAGGCTTTGTCGACCGCTCCAGTATGCCTCATTCAATAATACTTTTGCTATAGGCTCAAGGGTAGAAATTAGGAGATGAACAAAGAAATGCAGTAAATAAATCAAGATTTTTTTGAAGCATTAAAAGGAGGTTGCAACCTCTTTCAGGGAAGGCTCAAACTGGGATGAGTGACAATGAAAGTGAATAATGATTTTTAGATTCATAGAAGCAGATAACTGTTGTGAGAATATAAAATATTTTTGCGCTCATCAAGATTTTTACACCACATTTTTATTGCTTGTGTTTTTCATGCCAGACCAGGCTCAAAGACAAGTTAAGCGTCTCATGTTTAAAAAGTTGCTTCCTAGAGCATAGCCCTCAGCTGATTTTCCACAGAAGCAGAAATACAAGCCTAATAACTTTAATTTGTCAAAGTTCTCATGGGATGTGGATGGAATGACTAAAACCCAGAATAATCCTTAGTAAGCTTTACCTTTATCTATTTTTTTCATCTACACAATCCAAGCCCATAAAATTATTCAAAATAATATATAGACCTCTAAAAAGGCCATACTTGTGTCTTTCTTTGTATCTGTCAAGGCATGAAATCCACAGAAATTTATTCAGATACACACAGAAGCACTAAGAACAGTTGTCACACCCTAAGTATTTCAACAGATAAGTTTTCCAGAAAACAGTTTTGCCAATTATCTTAAATATATGGACAGAAAACACAGTTTTCATTGTTTTCTGTCCATGTAATGAGGAAAGGGGTGTACACACAATTTTCCCCTAATTAATAAAATAAAACAATGAAAATGTGTTTTGACCATATACTTGAGATAATTAGCAAAACTGATTATTTGCTGAAAAATATATGAATAAAGATGCTCTAACATCTCTCTTGAAAATATATTTATGGTATAGTATGGGGGAAATATATTTTTCCATACCTTAGATGCAGAAAGGTTGGACAAAGTCTGAGAATCTTTCATTAATTTTCACGTCTTGTCCAGAGAAACATATTAATCTAGTTAGTTCACAAGAGTTTATTTAAGGTACAACACTTCTATTTCTAAAGTGAAGTTCTACATGAAAAATTGACTCATGAAAAATAAAAAAAGACAGTTTATAGTCCCAAGTTTATTGGCACTCAGTAGTTCACGTACAAAATATGCTTTTCTTAGAAAGTAAATATATGTTTTCTTCCCTCAAAGCATCAGCCCTGCAAACTCAGCTGTGCTCTTGACAATCATGTATCATGCTACTGTAGTGTACGTTCACAAGATGCATTATGTCCTCATTGACACCTATACAACCCCATTGAGGTTGCAGAAGTGTCTCTGACTGGAATTTAGTCAACAGTTCTATAGAAGATACATAAGGAAGGTTAGATTGCACACACCTACCCCGGTAATGTGCAGTGCTTACAGAAGCAAGGGAGCAAAAAACTTTTCTGTTAAAATTAGCATTTCTTAGGCTACGTCTAGACTGCAAGCTTCTTCTGGAATAAGCTTTTCTGGAAAAGATCTTACAGAAAAGCTTATTTTGAAAGAGAGCATCCACACAGGAAAAATGCTGCACTGTAGACATACCCTTAGAATACACAATAGAAATAAATCTATTGAGGAAGAAGGTATCATTTTAAACACAATTACTTTTCAAAAGAGACCTCTAAAAGTTTCATAGTTGTTACTAACCAATTTCAGCAGGGGATAACTAACTTAAATACCTAGATTTACATTCATTCTCACTTAAAAACCTGTCAAGGGGTTGTATTTTCTTAGGTCTCATAGGCTAGAATGAAGGAGAGCTGAAGGAAGATCTCTCAGCACCTTGTACATTCAGAGCCTATACTTGTTCTATTTTAAGATGCATTGCATAATTAGGCAGAAGAGATGTGAAGATAAATACTTAAAATGCAAAAAAAATCTTTGATCCATATGCCTTATGTTCTAACTTTAGCAGTCACAGAAAAGATATTTAAATTTCATAATTTGGTTTTTATATCAAAGCTGTTAAATCAAACCTTTTTATATGAAACATTGTAGCCAGGTTGGTCCCAGGATCTTACCGACAGAATATATGAGTGAGAAAATATTAGTTATAGTTATTTGATATAGTTATTTGATAGTTCTAGTTATTTAATATCAGCTATGATATATATATATATTATACTATATTTGAAATTAGTTATAGGATATATTTGATAGTTATTTGAGATAACTGTATTTTCCACCCATTCGGAATTAATTTCTCTGTGTGCTTTTATGCCACTTTTCAATACTGTGTTTGAGTGTTTCACAAACATTTGTGAATTTTTAAAAAAAGCTGACAGGAATCAGTCATCAAGAGGGTGTATTTCTGGTGAGGTTTGACAGGGGTTAATTACTGGTACTATATTTTTTAATAGTTATCACCTGCGAACTGGAAGAAAATACAAAATAACAACTTAAAATCTGAAGAGAACACAAAAGAAAATCAGGAGTGAGTTAAATAACAAAGAGGATACATCACAGAAATAGTGCAATGTAAGGTGTTCTCAGTGAAACATGCATTTTGATATGGCCAAAATGTATATGTGTACATTTTTAAATCCCCATTAGTGCGGACTCCGTGCCCTCGGCTACACGCGGCACGGAGTAGGTAGCTCGAATTAGGCTCTTTAATTCGAACTACCATTACTCCTCGGGTGTACCGGTAGTTCGAATTAGAGAGCCTAATTCGAACTACCTACTCCGTGCCGCGTGTAGCCGCGGGCACGGAGTCCGCACTAAGGGAGATTTAAAAATGGCGGCGCCCAGCAAGATGCAAATGAAGCCCAGGATATTTAAATCCCGAGCTTCATTTGCAACTTCAAATGCCTACATTAGCACGGGGGTGGGGGGGGGGGGGGAAGAGAGAGAGAGAGAGAGAGAGAGAGAGAGAGAGAGAAATCACCTGGCTTAGCACTAATGTCCATCACTGCTGTGATTGCTGGAAGCCAAGGGAAGTATCTGCAGGAAGTGCCTGCTTAGCCCCAGGCTCATAGTCCTTGGAACCTGCTTGGTATAGATAGAATTTATAAAGAATTTTCCTGACAGCTTGATGCCAACCTTTGTTGACCGTGTGCCAACAACTATTTTCAGTGGTGTGTGATTCAACTATATTGTATGCATTTTCATTGGAAAGAAAAAGAGCATATGTAGCTCCAAAGCTACTCCTGCCAAATTTCAAATTCCAAAAGCCGGGAGGCAGTAGAGCTTCTCAAAAGAAGGCATCTTTGAAAACAACTGTAACAGTTTTGGTGAAACTTAAAAAAACAAACCCCCAAAACATAATTTGAAGTAGAATCTCAAGATGCTAAATTTTATCCCAAATAGTTAAACTGTGGCAAAATATACAAGTAATTCAATACACAATCTTATAAAGATAAGCATTAGCCACAGTAATATCACCACCACTTTCACTTCCATGTCTAAAGTTCACGTAAAGAGATTTATAATTTGTGACCATATTCCAACATGCATACCAATTTTGAGAATTAAGAATGTTAGCATTTTAATTATACATTCTCCTGCTTCTCATGTAAGACTTTGTACAAGATTCAAGTTTTTAAGCATAATATTAATTACTAATTTAAGCATAATAATAAGCTATATACTATGTCTATAATACTAATAAAATAATAATACTAATAATATAATAATACTAATTGTCATTTTACTTTGCCTGAAAACAACACATGCTGAATATATTAGCTGCAATTGTATAACCCCTGTGAATAAAGCTTTTCATTTTTGAAAATTTTAAAATTAATTATTTTAATTTTAACTATCACTAAGTCTAAATATGGGATTTAGCCCAATCAAATTTTTAACTGCTTTAGATATATTCCACGTTTTCTATAACTACAGGAAATCAATGACTATTTCTAGACATTAACATAAGAAGAACATAAGAATGGCCATAATGGATCAGACCCAAGGTCCATCCAGCCCAGTATCCTGTCTGGGCTAACAGTATCCTGTTGGCTAACAGTGGCCAACGTCAGGTGCTCCAGAGGGAGTGAACTGAACAGGCAATGATCAAGCGATCTCCTGCCATCCATCTCCACTCTCTGACAAACAGAGGCTAGGGACACCATTCTTTACCCATCCTGGCTAAAAGCCATTAATGGACTTAACCTCCATGAATTTATCTAGTTCTCTTTTAAACCCTGTTATAGTCCTAGCCTTCACAACATCCTCAGGCAAGGAGTTCCACAGGTTGACTGTGTGCTGTGTGAAGAAGAACTTCCTTTTATTTGTTTTAAACCCGCTGCCCATTAATTTCATTTGGTGGCCCCTAGTTCTTATATTTTGGGAACAAGTATACAGTATAACTTTTCCTTATTCACTTTCTCTACACCACTCATGATTTTATAAACCTCTATCATATCCCCCCCATTAGTCTCCTCTTTTCCAAGATGAAAGTCCTAGTCTCTTTAATCCCTCCTCATATGAGACCCGTTCCAAACCCCTAATCATTTTAGTTACACTTCTCTGAACCTTTTCTAATGCCAGTATATCTTTTTTTGAGATGAGGAAACCACATTGGTACACAATAGTCAAGATGTGGGCGTGCCATGGATTTATATAAGGGTAATAAGGATAGTCTCTGTCTTATTCTCTATCCCTTTTTTAACAATTCCTAACATCCTGTTTGCTTTTTTGACTGCTGCTGCACATTGCATAGGACATCTTCAGAGAACTATCTACGATGAAACCAAAATCTCTGTCTTGATTAGTTGTAGCTAAATTAATCCCCAGCATATTGTATGTATAGTTGGGGTTATTTTTTCCAATGTGCATTACTTTACATTTATCCACATTAGATTTCATTTTCCTTTTTGCAGAATTCATTCAACTTCAAAAATAAAAGCATACCAAAATTGAAGGTTATGTATTAGAATTCATGTTTTGAAAGACTCCAAGAATATAAGGAGTATTCCATTTTTATGAGGCAACACAACTTCATATTATACAAGCAAACAATAACAGTGTGCCTCCCAGAGTAGTTATGGACTCAAATACAAATGTATTTTCTGCACGGCCCATAGAACAAACAGTAAAACACCTAGAAATATTTAAAAGTCGGTAGACATCCTGCCCATGACAAATCAATACATATACAATTCATGTGAATTACAGATATTATATTTAGACGTATATTTTGCTGACTCTGTGTACATTAACCTCTTATTTATTGGTTTGGCAGTAGAACTATATGGCGGCTGGAGGTATTGCTGAGAAACTGAATCCTATGAGTTTCTGACAAATCTCTCACCCTAGCCTAGGTAAGAATTTCCTATGAACCTCAAAGAGAATTTGCACCTGAACTCTGCTTCCTTGAAATCAGCTCTCAAATCCTCTTTTTAGATCCTCTCCTCAACCCTTTCCCCCAAAAGGCACAGGCATTGCTTATAGCAATGGGATTTCACTCCCAACGATGTAAACCTCCACACCTTGTTATAAACAGCCATATGCCCATTCTTTGAACATACTAAAGCTGAACAAGAAAATCCTAGAACAAAAAGTGCTGCCATTGTTCACAGGAATGCAGAATGTTACAAAACAAATGGAAAAGAGGGACTTAGGATCTGTTACAGGATAAGGAGTTGATGAATACCATCAGTGCTGTATAAATTTAATGTGTAAGTGAATTGTTTATTACTTTCCCTCCTATTTCTCCATGGAAATTTGTAGAATTTTGTGAACTGCTCTGAGCAGTGTATCACTAAGTAACTAAAATTTTAAGCTTACCTTCTATATGAAACTGTATGTGATGGAGGAATTGCTGCAGATGAATTTGAGTGTTTTTATTAATCTCTAAATTATTCTCTCTTAAAACAAAACAAAATTGCTATGGAAATTGACAGACATGTTCTAAAGAATTATGACCACAAGAGTAGTACAACTATTTTTCAACTATTTTCAGTTTTAATTTCTGTTTTTCAAAAATAAACTATATTAGAGTCCCATTTTCTTAATAAACGCCAACTTATGTCTTCAATATGCCACTTTGTAAGTTTATTAGTAATTTGCTTCAAGTATTTCAAGTTATTTAAAGTTAAAAGATTCAAAGATTAAACTGTTTAGAGCTATTTCTACAGCTCTAGTCTGGAGGGAAGATCACAAGCTATGTACATTAAAAATGTAATAATTACAACCTTTTAGAAACACATATATAACACATGGTTTTGGCCAAACACTTAAGTCCAATTGTTTTATCAAAGAAAAACAGGAGAGTTCTATTTACTAGTTACAAGAATTTCAACAGCAATGCTAAAACAATGCATTCCACATTCTTTTGCTTAGAAAAACTACCCACTGAAACCCAGGCAAATTTCATATTAGGAAATGGTTGGCAAACAGGGCACTACCCTGCCATTGCTAAGCCACATCAATAAAAATAATATTTTCTTTGAAATTCTTAGGACCATACAAATAAATCCTTTATAGTTAGAAAATGAATATTTATTTCAAACATGTACTTCATTATAAACAAGTGCATATACTTTGGGGCTTCACCCAACAATAATTCTCAACCATATACTTCTTTGCCCCAATATCCTTTCTCCCCCTTCAACATTGTACCACAAAACTTTGTAATGGCTCATTCACACTACAGTTTATTTATAACAGTGTCTCTGTTGGGGAGCAGGAGGGAATGCAACATCAGAGACTCTCTCTCAAAAACCCCCACAAACCATAGTTAAATTGCACTTCTGGTTATTTTAGCACATTCATTCTGCTGCTGAATAGATTTCAACTCCAAAGTTCATAAACAAAATTGTTGCTAGTATTCACTACAGAAACGCAAACAGTAGCAGGTAATTACACAAGTTTCATTCGCAGTATGAAGAAAGATAAGGACAACTATAATTTTACACATTACGGTTGTTATTTTAAAGGGAACATCAACATATTTTACCTAATAAAATATGCTTTTCACTTTTGCATGGAAAAGAAGGGAAACTATTTTCTGCTATAAATGATGCTATCCCTTGAATCCTAAAATGAATGCAAACAGTTTTGCAAATGCTAACCCTATCTTGCCCAATGTGAAAGTGAAGTAAATTAGCATCTTTTTCCTAGAAAGATTACAAATTTAAATGATTATGCATTGGCATTAATGCACTTTGCATCTTGTTTTCCTTAATGAACAGGAAATTAATTTCTATCTGTTTTACTACACTTGGAACACAAACTTTTTTAGGGACTCCGATTCTGATGGCAGATAATCTTGAACATAATCTTGGTATGTGTTATAGTATCTTTTTATAGTTGATTTTATAGATACTTGTACCTAAAAGGAATGGTACTTGTATCTTATGATTCTCCTATAACCTTTAACCAATACTATTTTGGCAAGACAGGAAGATTCCTAAATGCTTCTCAACCATGGCGTCCATTTGTAAGTCAGTCATACACACACATGCTTGCCCACCCACCACTTTTAAAAGAAGGTTTCTGTTCTAGGCCAAGGAAAAAATAAACCATTAATTCAAATCATTTGTGAAAATGGTCATCAACACTGTGGTCAGTATGTTAATTCTCATCAAGAGATACACTGTGATCATGCAGGCTTTCCACTCCACCAGTTGTCATTAGATAAAACATAACTGAGCATATGTCATGCAGCACCACCAGTCACTGAGTAACACAGCTGTATTTTAACTCTTAAAATACTACAGTTAGCTCTTATCTGTTTATCAGGACAAAAGACAAGGGAGCTTCTGAGTGAAGAAATCAGTAAAATAAACTGGAGGCCAAAATCTGGGAATATTCTAGCACATTGGTGATTTTGGTGTCTCCATTTTCCTAAGTAACCACAGTTTGTGCTGGCTGTTGTCCTCAAACAGTCCCATATCCCCCATCCCTACCCCTTTTAAATTACAACAAACAGCCAGTTCTGGGGGGACTAAGTGTAATCGCTTCTACACTGTGGCTTCACAGTATGACTAATATACCAACAGCTACTTTAATCCAAGCATGACATCTTTCAACACATTTCTTAGTATATTTCTAAGAGTTTCTAAGACATTTTTAAAAGTGAGAGCATTACAAAAGAAACTATTCCTTTTTCTGATATTTTAAAAGCACACGTTTTCCATGCTGAAAGCAGCTCAGATGAAACCCTTTTCTTCTGTGATCTTTGAAATTTGAATGAGACTCTCACGGCAAGACACTGCAGATAGAATCATAGACACACAGAAGACTAAAAATGCTTATCTAAAATAAAATTCAACAGTCAATTCTGTCTCATGCTATATGAGAACAGCAAAAGCACAGTGCTCAGCTAAATGTCAGCTACCCTGGGTCATCAACCAGTGACAGTTTTAACATTGCTGTCTGTGAGACAGCTCCAACATTGGCCAGTAGACTGTAAACATTTACTTAAGAGACCTCCCTCAGAGAAAAACTCACACAATATAAAATGCCTCTCCTGTTTCTGCTTATTGTCTCTGATTTCTCACCCTCAACAGATTCATGGTCCTATGTTCCTCTCCATCTTTACAGACATGGGAAGGGGAATACTGCCCAAGAACCTAGAGTAGAAAAGCTGTCTCAGTGGCTTCACTCCATTCTTTTGCTAATCCTCCAGGGGAACTTTTTTTTCTTTTTTGTGGTGAGATGGATGGCAGATGTTACAGCTGCTCATCACCGCACTGTGTTCCTCCCAACCCTTCACTTGCTCAGACTTGAGTGGATAAGTTAAACGTTATTTGTTAATCAATCATTGATTAACTCACCCCAACTGTAGTACATAAAATGCTCCATTAATCATTTAAGATGGCCATTGAGGATTCTCTTTAAAGGTCGTGCTGGCAGGCCACTAAAGGAGGCTTGTAGAGCTATTAACTGTATAGAGAACTGGAATACTAACTGATTTTGAGGACAGATCCTCTTCTAAGATCAAAGGGAAAACCCTGCTCACTTATGTGAAAATTAGGACATTCCCTGAATGTAAGCTCCAAGTTTCCAGTCCTATATGGGGTCAAAAGGATTCTTAACTAAAGAAAAAGTTTTTTTCCCAAAAAAATTCATTTCTGCATCCTTGATGCAGTGATAGTAATAAAGTGTGACTTCAAACATCACAGGACATTAATGAAAAAACCCACCACCTAAGTCAAACAACTAATGATAACGACCTTCAGAGTGGTGGATTGCCAAATTCCTTTACATTTCCAAACATAAACAGGCTGCTATCCTAGTGGCAGTGCACTGAAATACCAAGTGCACAAAAAAAACTTAAAAAACAACAAATAGACTAGTAGCACCTTAAAGACTAACAAAACAAGTGTGTAAAAGCGGCGAAGAGTCCTGTGGTACCTTATAGACTAACCAAAGTGTTGGAGCATAAGCTTTCATGGGCAAAGACCCACTTCGTCAGATGCACCTACGAAGTGGGTCTTTGACCACAAAAGCTTATTCTCCAACACTTCGGTTAGTATATAAGGTGCCACAGGACTCCTCGCCACTTTTGCAGATTCAGAGTAAGACGGCTACCCCTCTGATACAAAACAAGTGTAGAATTTGAGTTTAAACCCATTTCTCAGTCATTTGCTTCCCAGGTAAATGACATGTCTTGTGAGGTAAAGAGTATCTGCAGGTATAACAACATTCTGAGAAGAATGAAGGGTCCAATCTTCAGGAGTGCTGAGAATCCACCACTCCAGTTGAAATCAATAGGTATATCTATCCTTCAGGAGACTGAGCCATAGGCATTCAAGACAAGTGGTTGGACCTGGAGTCTAGCCTAATGGCTAGAGTATAGCCTAGTGGTTAGAGTCCAAATGGCAGAACCCAAAGTCATGTCAGAGCCAGAGAATTGGAATCAAAAGGTCAGAATTTGAATACTAGAGCCAAGAACATCACCCAAAGGTCAGAAGCAGATTACCTGGAGTCAAGGTCTATGTCTAGACTTCAGGCTTCTTTCGGAAGTAGCTTTTCTGGAAGAGAACTTCCAAAAAAACCTCTTTCCAAAAGAGAGAGTCCACACTGACAAAACACATCAAAAAAGCAATCTGCTTTTTCTAAAGATAGCGTCCATTCAGTGTGGACACTATCTTACACTTAAGCTGTGATTACTCTGTATGGAGTGGCCACCAGGGCACCTGTGCTTTCTCCTGGAGGCCTCTTCTTTCAAAAGAAAACCTTTTTCCCCATCCACTCGTGCCTTTTTCCAGAAGAACTCTTTCGGAAAAGGCATTCTTCCTTGTAGAAAGATGATTACCAATGTTGGAAAAAAACCTCTGTTCTTTTGATAGAACATGATTGCAGTGTGGACATAACTTAAGTTTTTTTCCAAAAAAATTCTGTAGTGTAGACATAGCCGGGGCGGAGGTGGGAAGAGAGGAGGAGCAGCAGAGGTGGTGATGGCTGAAGGCAGAGTAGCTGGGTAGGTACAGCTGCAGTCCCTCATTCATGATACCAGTCCATCTGACAGTACTCAATAAGGGCAGGTGCTTAGCACCTAGAATTCTCTGGAAGCAGTACTTCTCACCAAGTTCAGTCAGTACAGGTCACAGTTGTTTTATTAACCACTAGAGAATGTCATCAGGGAAAATATATCATATTAAATATAAGAGACAGAGATGCTACTATTAACAAGCCATCACTGCGCTGCCAAAAAGCCTCTTGCCAGCTGCTGAGCTTTGAAGATAACTGTTACTGGCAGCCATACAGAAGTAAAAAGGGTAGCAGTAGAACACCAATGTTGCTATTAGCTACATTGGTGCTATTACTACCACCACCCCTCCTTTTTGAGTCAGACCATCTCTAATTACACCACCACAAAATTTCTGATTGAAAGGGCCGAAATCATGAAATTTCCTATTAAAAAATGTGATGACCATGCAATTCACAAACATGGAGCATACATGTTGTAGAGCTCTAAAGATAAGAGAGCTGAATAGACAGGTGCCCTCAAAAAAGCAAGGATTGTGAAAAGTTTATGCTGTTATGATTTTAATTTTAATTTTAATTTTAATTTTAATGAAAAGCAATATTCCAAGAGAAAAAAAATGAATCCTTAAATGGAATGTGCTTTCCAAATTTTAATAATTTCAGTTTGACGTCTGTTAAAAAAACTTGCAAGATTTTTTTCAACAAAAGTAAAGTGAACTTGCTTTTCTCATTTTGTTTTCTTGATGAAATTTTTATTCAGAAATAAAAGCACTCTCAAGCTAAGACCAAACATTTAAAATGTCAATATAAAAAGTAAGAGAAAGTGGTGCTTTTACTGAAACAAACTTTTTTGGTGAGAGATAAGCTTTTTAGCTTATACAGAGCTCTTCTTCAGGTCTGGAAACTAACTCAGTGTCATAGCTAAACACAAGCTGAGATAGATTGGTTAGCATAAAAAGCTACCAGGGACCACTGCTATGCTAACCAATCTCTTATTATGTACCATAATATATGCGTATTTGGAAATAGTTTATTTATCCAGTTCCATTTGTGAACAAATGTTTCATGATAATTTCATTATTCTTATTATACTCATTCTGCTAAAATATCCAAGCATTATTTTTAAGCTGTAATAGTCAATGTAGGACAATTACATTTCTGCTAGCAAGTCTATGGGATGCATGTTATATATTGTGGTTAATTACCATGTATAAAAAAACCCATGCTCATTATCAGAGAATGAAATTTGGACTCCAGAATGAATGAACCTGAGGATCTGGGCCTATATATTTTATGCAGTTTTCCCTTGTATCATACAGAGCTTCAAGAACAGAATCAAATCTCTCACCACTATAAGCAGTGTAAAAGTTATAGATCACTCTTTTATAAATTAGGCATTGCAGTGCATGTAATTAATGTAGGGCTCAATCTGTATCAGGATGTGAAAGATAGTCAATATAATGAAAAACACAAAAAAATGGTATGATATCAAAAGAGATCTAGCAGCTTGCACTAACTATCTCATCAAGCTTTACTTGCACGATCTGCATGCGCGCGTGCACACACACACACACAGAAGTATACCTATTACTAGTCTTAATGTATCATTTACTTTGACTAACATGAATGGTGGGATGGTCTATATATTGTCTGGATAATATTCGTGAGGAAATCTGAACAATCACTTCAGGGAGGTCAAAAGTGGTGTGAATGATGTGAATTCCTATTATATCTGGCACTAATAGTGATCCATTAGTGATGTTGGCAGTGAGGCTGACCATCAACAGATCCTAATAAGAATGGAGCAAGTGAACGACCATATTACAGTCCCATGACAATGGGAACTATGCCAAAACCAACAAAGGAAGTCAGCGTCAGATTAAAAAAGCAAGGATTGACTTGTGAGGCTACCCCATGAGGGTGATCCAACGTAAAACTTGAAACCACCAGGCTTCCTGAACTATAGTTAACAAAAGCTTGGCTGGACCAGCATTTTATTCATCAGCATTCACTATGGTATATTTTGTGGTTCATTTCCAATTAAATCTTCAGAACTTAAGTCCTGTCTTCTCTACGTGGATATCAGAGCTATCACGGTGCTTTGAAAAAATAATATGTACATGGAAGGGCAGAATTCTTCCCTCATTAAAATTCACTTATTCCAATTATGCTTTCAGTGTCATTTGAAGCATGGTAGCATCTTAATGTGCTAAATGTATTAGTAAAAGACATTAATATAAAATTATACACATCCAAATAATCTTCCATTTATACAATATAGTCCAGTGGTTCTCAACCAGGGTTACATGTACCCTCAGAGTACTCAATGGTCCTCCAAAGGGTACTCATCTAATCTAGATCATTTTTTCTCAACATGGGGATTACAGCACTGGGGTTGGGGTCATGAGATGAGTTATGGGGAGCTTGCAATCACAGAGTCAGCATGAGGGGGTCACAATCAGGGCAATGGCCTGGGGCCCCACACCACAGACGGTCATGTAAAGCTAAGTTACATACTTTAGCCCCAGGCTCACAAGTGAAAATCAGACTTAAGTACCACAATGAAATATAAGTACAACATTTATATTCCAATTGATTTATTTTATAATTTCATGGTAAAAATGAGAAGTAAGCAGTTTTGCAGTAATAGTATGCTGTGATACTTTTGTATTTTTATAGCTGATTTTGTAAGCAAGTTTTCAAGTGAGATGAAACCTTGAGTATACAAAACAAAACAAACCTCCGGAAAAGGGAACAGAAGTCTGGAAAAGTTGAGAGCCACTGGTAAAATGTAGTAGACATCATCATTCAACAATTAATATTTAGTAAGCTTTTCCACACATTTGGATCTGAGATATTGTAACTATTTCTAAGTATAAGAAGAAAAAGTGGTATCTCAGACATTACAGTATGGTAACTGGTGTCAGTTGGTTACCTTTTGATTGTGACTACCATATTGAAATCACACAATCTTAAATTTAGCGAAAAACTTAAAAATCAACAAATAGTCTAGCAGCACCTTAAAGACTAACAAAACATGTAGATGGTATCATGAGCTTTTGTGGGTGCCACCCATTTCTTCAGATGACTGGAGTATTAGAACTCCAGATCCAAGAATAAATAAGGGTGTAGGGGGGAGGAGGAAAAAAAAGAGAAAAAAGAAAGGGGGAAAAAGAGAGAGAGGGGGTACATCTACACTAGCCCCCTAAATCAATCTAGGGAGGCTAATGAGGGCAACCAGAATTGCAAATCAAGCCCAGGATTTAAATATCCCGCGCTTGACTTGCATGTTCCTGGCTGGTCGCCATTTTTAGAAATTGACTAGCCCGAAGTAACTGTCCGCGTCTACACGCAGCAGTGAAATGGGATTCCAATTTAAAGCCCCTAATTCGAATTAGCTGGTAAACCTCAAGAGCCATGGAGATGGCCTGGCCCACACTACTTCCCCTGGCTCCCCTTTGCTGCAAAGGGTGAACCGGAGTGGCCAGTTGGCAGGTTTCTCAGATTGTTTTTGTGTACCACTTTGAGAAACACCGCTCTAGAGTGTAACTAAAATAGAGATACAGATATGTGCCTGAACCCGTTTCATAAAATTCCTTGAAAGATTTCTGGTTGTATTCCAATACCGAACAAAAAATCAAAATTTCCAAGCACTGAAAAGTGACAGAAAGAAAGAAACTTTTGCTCTCTCATTAGCTTTAGTTTGGTTTAGTCCTTGAGAGAAGAGTTCAGAAAATCAAAGATTACAATGTAATTTGTCCTAAGGCTGCAGCAAAAAAAGTTTATGATATGGTTATTTAGTTGAGGTATATGTATTTATCCAGGGGTTTTAATTTATTTGTGAATTTGCTTGTTTTAATATTACTTCACTGCTCCTTCCACAATATCCTTTTCCAGAGAGAAAGTGGTATGAAACCTTCGCAGATTCCCATGTTAAAACTTCTATTTTCAGGGAAGTTCAGTTGGGTATAGCAAATGTCTCCTCTTGCAAAGAATAAAAATCTTTGAATTTTGCTCTTCCCTGGAGTGGAACTCACTAGAGGTGAAGCCTGGCAGGTCCATACTCTAATAATATTCTTCACATAGTTTTACAAAATCTGACAGTTCATATTTTCCTTAAAGGCAGGTTCCAGACAAGAGGGAAATCAAAAAATCAAAATTGTAAATTATTGCAAAATCTCTTTTGAACTCCAAGAAATGTAAAATGAACAGTGAATGGGAAACAGCCTTTTCTAGCACCATCTATTTCCCTTTGTGTTTCAAAAGTTATACATGTCATACAGGCATCACAATAAAATGAAAATTCCAATATCAGTGCTATGGGAAAAAAAATCAATGAAAATAGACTTGTGAACAGACTGCCTTGACTGAATGGTGTTTGTATGAAGCTGAGTAGTTTCTTACCCTGGCATGGGTACACTTCATTTTTTTCCCCTGGCTTTTACAAGGCAGATAATAAAATGTGCTTTGTACATGGTTCATTTGCCATTGCTAAGTTTATACTATGCTGTCTCATAATACACCTGTTTTTCTTGGATTAAAGAACTCTGGGAGACAAAATGCAACACGACAGATAAGGAGCATATCGTTCATGATTTTCTATGCAATAGTGCTAAGAGCATTTCAAAAATTGGGAGATGATATTGATACAAATACTGTGGGCCCTTTGTTCAAGTGGGCAAACAATAGTTAATCCTTTACTTCTCTTGGGCTTTTGGAATAAAATATATTATTTGTAACATATAATAGCTTAATAAACCATCTATCACACCTTGAAGGCATGAAATTTAGGCAAAAGACTGTGTTCAAGCTACTGTGGGGCAGATGTTTACGTTTTCAACTATTATTTATTTACATTTGAGTAATTATGCCATTTTTCCAGATTAACTGCATGTTTCATTCTCCTCTTAATACAAGCTTCCTTTTGTGGGGGACCTTTAGTACTTGAAAGTGGAGAAATATTCCTTCTTAAAGGTGCCTAGGGTAGTGTTTAGTTTTGCCAAAATTATGGTGGGGTTATCAGACCTCTTTTCTTAATGTTAAAATGAGCCCCTAGATACAGAACCTGTCCCTTCTTGCCGCTGAAGCCACTTACGAAAAGGGTTACAATAACAAAACTAGGATCAGCAAATTGCATCTTCTATGTTACTGGGTGGAGTTTTGGCATCCTGGAATGGAGAGGCATCCACGAGGGCATGATTTTCATGTTTGGTGGTATAGAAAACAGCTTTCCCTGAAACTTGTCCATCAGCAGGAGCAAGTGGCTATCATGGGACTTTAGTTTTCTTCAGCTGACTTTGTAGTTTAGAAGAGCAACAGATTAAGCTAGAAGAACCTCACATAATTATATTCAACTTTTGAAAGTGTGATGGTGGGAAAAGCAGGCTGAGATAATGACACCATTATCAGCCATCCATTTGTTAGCTTCTCATGAGAAGATTTACAGCTTTCTGTCATACTGTCTCTTAAATATGGAACAATCTCCATGTGTAAAGCCTCTATATTCTGCTCCTCCACATTTCTACATAAAAAAACCACTCTACTGTGATACCTTTTGTAAATCAGTTAAACATTGGCTGTTGTGCTACCAAGGGGGCCAACAGAATTGCTGGACCCCTTGGCAAGTAAAAGGGTAAACAGCTCCATGCTCCCAGAAGGAGTATTTCACTCCTCTCTCAAGTGTTATTTTCTTTTCCCCACCTCATTTCTCCTGTTTCCTCTCTCTTTTCCCCCTTTTTATTTAGTAAGCCTGGCTTAAGTGGCCCATGCTGCTATTTTGCAGCACTGCTATGCCCATGTGACCACTGAGGCAGTTAAAAGCAATGCCCTAAAGAGCCCTATGTTATTACAAGCTTGTCAGTCTGTGAGTGGCTGATGAGATATGCTGTGCTTTTGTTTTTCTGTCAGGTGTAGTTGCACTTAGGAGTCAGTGCCAGACACAGAATTGTGTTTTCTATTTTTGCTGCTCTTTTCTTTCCCCGTTTTTGTGTGCTCATCCTGTTCTTCCTTTAAGGAAACAGGATTGGACTTTAACAGAAACCACAAAGCAGCTTCAGACCATCTCGGCTTACTTCTCTTTTCCCCGAAAAGGATAGCTCATGCCATCTAAAAGATTGCCGAACATGCATTTCTCCCCTTATTAAAATGTTCTACAGCTAAAGGGAAAGGGAATAAAAGATATTATTAAAATGAAAGACTTACTTCATACTTTACACTTAAAAAGCTCTATTTTGATTTCTTTTTCCATATCATTAATGAAAGATGCATTTTTTCCACAGAATTCTATACTTAAAACTCCGAGTAAAGTTTACATAGCACATGTAAAGTGACAGAGTCGCGCTGACAGTTTTCGCTCTAGAGGTGCATTAATTCCATTAACACAAAAGACCCCCTATATTAATAAAATATTTTAAAGCAATCAGCATTTCTGATTGAACAAGGATTTCACTATTACTTCGCATAATTATAATCACCAATATATTTAATACCTATTAGTTCTGGTCAGATTGTTATTATGCAAATTATTTTAACTATATTTTAAATTGTAAATGTGATTTTTATTATTTGTTACTAATACTTTGCACCTGCAGTCTATAATACTTATATTCACATTGTGGTTGTCCAAGGGCTTGTTTACATATTGTAGCAAAGTTCCCCTTGGGTGTGTGGCTATAATGCATACTAACTTACTGCATTCTAACTTCTAAAGTAGGACTACATTAACTCAAAGAAGGTACCTTTCAGAGTACACAAGTAGGGTCAGAATGAGGCAATCGGAGCGCTCTACAAATCACACCCCTTTAGTGTACTCTCTACAAATCACACCCCATTAGTGCAGTACACTAGCCCTAAGATATTTGCCCTTGAATATGTAAGCCCTGAGATTTGTAAAGTAATAGGTAGCTGAATTTCTTAACTTATAAATGCTTCTTATCTGTTTGAAGATGTGCAGGTGAAAGAGAATCTTATTAATCATGCTGCTACCTCATTTTCCAAAGAATAATTTGCTTAAAGTCCCCATTGCATTACACTTTTTACTTCAAAAAATGCAAAATAAAGTACTTAGGATGAAAAAATTGCATGAATTCGTTTAGATTTTTAGGAGTTTTTTGGCTATGGCAGAAAATTGTTCAGTAATTCAATTCAAGTTGAACAGAAATTGATTTGCATTTTAAAAATAAATAGCCCAACATTATGCTAATATAGGTACATTAATTTTCATGCAGTCTTCTGAAAATGTATTTGGTAGACTTTTCCTGAACATTTTGATATAACTTATTGCAAGTGGTATTTCACAAGGGATTTACCAACCGTTCTGGGGAACATACAAAATGAACTTCTTGTGATGAAGTGGAACTTTTCAGTAATGCTTTTAATCAATTTTACGTGCACCTCAGTTTCCCTCAAAACTTCAGTGGGGGCAAAAAGAGATAACTGTGCTCCTTGAAAGACACAGGAAACACACATGTCTATGTCTCTATGCTGACTTGGTGCAATGAGAGAGTAATTGAAGAACTAGTTGAAACTGGCCCAAACAAACAGAGACAATAGAAATTCCAAGTGACTAACCAAAACCTCTTAGGGGAAAGCTGAGCAGTCTGGCAGAGATGTTTTAAACACCACATGGTCTTGTATGAAGAACAAAGGCCTGTGAGGCTCTGGAAGAAGGGGATGTTTTCTATTTGAGCTGATTAAGGAAGAGTAACAGACAGACAGACAGACTGAAAATGCAGTTCACTACAGTTTGACTTGTTCTGGATTCAACAGAATGGACTATTCTTTAGCCTGTATTTCTCTAGGCTCACTTCCTCTCTGCAGGGTTGACAGTCACCACAGACCCAGGGGCAAGGTGCGGGGCGAGGCTTTTGGGCAGACTGGGTGGGGCCGAAGGCAGTCAGCACTTAGCGCTTCCTAGAGCCAGGGCACATTCCCCCAGCCCTCAAAGTCATGAAGACCAGCCTCCTGCTGCTCCATTAGCAATTCAAAGGTGCTTACAGTGGTGGAGGCTGCGAGCTCTAGGTCCCTTTGAATCTCTGGGCCCCAGGGAAATTGGTCCCTTTGTCCCCCCTGTTGACAGGCCTACTTCCAATACTGTGTTCCTGTTAAACACTAAATATTACTCAGTTTTAAGAGCGCAGCTTGGGTGTCACAATAAATATTTTAATTCCTGGTAAAGACTTACTCTTCAGAGACCATTCTCAGTTGGTTTCACTGGGCAGAGATCATGGTATGAAACAGGAGTTCTGAAGCCCAGTACCTCAGCCTAATATATGGTAAGACTATGTGGTCTATGTGGAGCAAGAACTCTGTGAGATGCAGTACACTAAAGGGGTTCCCTCCAAGGGAATGTTTAGAAGCTAAGGTATTTCATGAATCCTGCCGATCCATGACCTCTCCTCAAGCTCTTAGCAGAGCTATAGTATGTACACATACAAGTCACAAAAGCGCTTGTCCTGCCTTCTGAAAATAAAAAAAAAACACTCTGTTCAATTACTGTTGTTGAGGTTTCTTATGCAGTTGCCCATTTAGGTTCTTTTAGAAAGTTACAAAGACTTTAGGTGATATATACCGTACTTTCCGGCGTATAAGACGACTTTTGATGTTAAAAATATCCCCCAAAAATCAGGGGTCGTCTTATACGCCGGGTATACAGCTTTGCGGCTTTGCAAAGCCTCGGGGGAAGCCTCAGAGGCGTGGGACCCCGCCGCCGCTGCGGCTTTGCTCCCGGTGCCTCTGGTCTGCTGGGGACCGTCTCCAGCAGACCAGGGATACCGGGAGCAAAGCCGGGGAGGTGGAGGGGCGCTGGGGTATAAGACGAAACCCTATCTTTTAACTAAAAAATTAGGGGGTCGTCTTATACGCCCAGTAGCCTTATATGCCGGAAAATATGGTAATTAAAATGTGCCTTTTAATTTTTAACCCTTAGAAGTACAGTGAGTATCAAGTCTCAATTACTCTTTTTGGTAAAGTGATAGAGAAATAAGAGTAGCTGCATACATAAAAAGAGGACAGCTACAGTCAATTGGTGAAACAAGGAGCTTCACTGGGGAATGCGAGGTTTAGTCAATAAAGTGTTACATTACTTAGTAAATGGTAGACTATTTAGTAGAATGACCAGCAATCTTCCAAGTGAAGAACAAGCAGAGACTCAGTAGACGTGAGCACTTTTCTCCAAGAAAAGACTATTTTAACCACCTGCAGCCAAAGTATGATCTCAGAACACTGGGCAACACTTGATGCTGAGATTATTCATGACTATCGTAGGTCATACTTGTATAGCAGGATTCACTTAGCTGTTGGAGTCAACCAAAGTTTTGAGAGATGCCCATTTCTCTATCAGACCTAATGAGACAATAAAGCTCTCATCTTGGGAGTCTGAATGAGACAAATGAAGTTGCTTCAACTGAAGGAGATTTTTTTCATTCTTTGTGAGATACTGGAAGACATGCATAACTGTTCAAAACCCTCAACTAGACCTGAGGTTGCCAGTGGGGTCCTTAAACTTTAGGGTTGAATAGCATTGGGATAAAACTCTTGGTCAGACACATGGCCAGGAGACCATAAGAAACTTTTATTGTGAAATCCAGGCTAATGAATGAAGTGAATGCTATCCTGCTCCTAGCTCCTCAGCCACAAAGGCCTATAATAATCTGGTTCATAGAATCATAGAGCTGGAAGAGACCTCAGGAGGTCATTAAGTCTAGACCCCTGCCCAAGGCAGGACCAATCCCAACTAAATCAATGCAGGAAGGGCTTTGTCAAGCCGAGACTTAAATAACTCATGTTGACTCATGTTATTCCACTTTCAGCATATGTGCGGTAAAAATTATGGGCCCATTCCTGACCCATACTATTCTGTTTTCAGGCCTTTCCCAATTAGAAGCCCATTTCTACTACACAGGAATACACCAGAACAAAACCTTCAAAGCTCCTCACTTCCTGCTCATGGTGCCTGCTAATTTTGGTACTGTGCCAATTTAAGGTATGTCTAGACTTATTTTCACTTTTGAAAGAAATATGTGAATTTGGAAGTAATTTGCATGTCTTCTTCCGATCACCTTTTAGAAAGTTTTTTTCAAAAAAGCAAGCAGTTTAGATGCAGATCTTTTGAAAAAAAAACCCTTTTTTTTCCCCAAAGAACCTGTAAACCTCAATTTTTGTGGAAGAAGATTCTTTTGAAAAAAGGGATTTTTTTCAAAAGAACCCCATCTAAACTGCTTGCTTTTTCAAAAAAAACTCTTTTGAAAAAGCGATTGGAAGATGATATTCAAATTACCGCTGAATTTGCATATCTTCATTTGAAAGTGAAAGTAAGTCTAGATGTACCATTACAAAAAGAATATGTATAGACTTAGTGAAGTTGGAGGAGAATACAGCACACATTACCAAAATTACATTGTAACTGTTGGGTATACAATAAGATCTAAAGCAGTAATATAAATAGCAAAAAGTACTTCCAAGTTAGAGGGAATTTTCTGTGATCTGAAATCAGGGATCAATTTTACAAACAGACTGTACAAAAAGAAATATTAGCTCAAGAAAAGAACATCAGGATCACTGCCTATTGTTATTAAATTGATATTTTGGTACAATGGTTCAATTACTTCTAGAAAAGATTGTTTACTACTTTGAATGTTTAGGGAGTATCAAGTTTGTTTAACACATTTCACACCTGAATCCACAAACTTGGAATGTAAAATATTGATTTTTATCATTAAACTTAATTGACAGTTACATAAAAAACTGAATGGATTGCACTGCCACCTTCCTCGAAGAGATCCCTGTAATATACCCTCGACATAATCCAGAATAATGAATAGCTGAGTCATCACTGTCCTCCAATTTGGAATGCCCTTTACTATGTCAGCGGCTGAATCAGGATGCCTGAGGCAGAGCAGCTGGGGTGCTGCTGGGTTGCTCCAGTAACACCGAGGAGCTGCGCTACTGGAACAACCCAGCTGCTCTGCCCCAGGCATCCCCAAGTCAGCCGCTGCTGAAACTGACCAGCGGCTGACTACAGGAAGCCCGAGGCAGAGTTGCTCTGCCCCAGGCTTCCTGGAATCAGCCGCTGATCAGTTTCAGCAGCAGCTGACTTGGGGACGCCTGGATTTCTTAAGTTGAATCTTTATGTAAGTCAGAACTGGCGTCCAGATTCAGCCGCGGTTGAAACTGATCAGTTTCAGCAGCGGCTGACGCCAGTTCCAACTTACATACAGATTCAACTTAAGAACAAATCTACAGTCCCTATCTTGTACGTAACCCGGGGACTGCCTGGACACAGTAATCCTAGTGGAGGCCGCATGTGGTAATAATTTCTCTGCAGTACTCTGTAAGCTAGAAATGATCCCTGCCAACACCAAAGTAAAAAATCAATTTTTTCAGCTAGCTTCACTACATGTACCACCTATGTCACCAGAATTAGTAAAACCATCTCTATTTACTATTGTATACTGTGTTTTACTCCTAAAAAGAGATAACTGAATAAAGATAACTCTGCAAAGTAGTTTGGTGGTTAAGGTATATAGGGACCTAACAGTTAATTTAACTGCTATTAAACTACCTGTCAGATAGTGTCTTCAGGATTCTTATTTCAAATGTCACTACATATTTTATTTCCAGACGATTTTTTAATTAAGTAATTTTATGGAAAAATTTAATTTCTAACTTAGAAAACTTTCAGTTTTAGGTCCTGCATAATAAGAAATTGCTTCTTGAGAAATGAAGAACCATTCATTGGCAAACCAGGTATAGAAGATGCCATTAAAGTCAGATTTTACCTACACTTAACATTCTGCTAGCATTTGATAAACCACAGTAATTTCTCTGTGCTAAGTAGGACATGTACTCTTTTTTCAATAGCATAAGCAAGGAAATGATTCCTCCTCCCTATACCTTCTGCGCCAATACAAAAAATAAAAATTGCTTTAGATGATTTACATAAAGGCCTATAGGAGAGAGAACTGTCCATTTGTAATCTTCTTCATGCAACACAGCATTAAAAATCAATATTAAAATGATACAATTTAAATAAAATCAGTATATTGAATATTCCCTGCTGCCATTGATTACTTTACATAAGCAAGACACTGTCAAAACAACTCATCCATATGCAAACATATCTGATTAGTTCAAAGACCCATTTTTCACAGGGACACCAGAGCAATTCATCTTACACTGTAAAGCTCAGGAAAATCCTTTGCTACTAAGAAAAAAAGCTAGCAAGGAGGACTGTGTTTTCTGTGATCTAAGAAAAGTCTGACAGCTCCCATCTAGATCATAGGTGTTAATTTTAAGATGTCTGAAATAGAATATAGGCTCTAAAAGGATGAAAAATGAAGTTCCTATGTTGCATATTACAATGTCCATTTGTCTAGTTATGCTTGACATTTTGTCTATCATAGTGTAAATTCCCTAGAGGAAAGAGACTACATCTTATTCCCTCAAGAGGATAGACAACTGACTGAGGACTAAGGGGGGGGAGAACCTGATGCAATGCCCAAATGAGTCATTTTACAAATAAACATCACTAGAAATAACTTATAATTATCACTGCTTCTCCTTAAAAAAAAGCACAAAACTCCAAAGCTGTTTATTTTTTGTCTTATTAACTCTTATTGTACTTCTCCAATTGCCCAGGGAATCTTTAAATACCATTTCACCATAATAGAAATATACCTGAGGAATTTATAAGAAATTTGAAAGCTGAATGCACATGCCGAAAGCTGTTAATCTTGCTACAGAGTGTATGTATTGATTATATCAGGGTTCTGTTGGACAGGGTAGATATCATTACTAAGCAATAAGAATTTTTGATGAAGGCTGTAAATGCATTTCAAAGCGGTTGCCAGCTTAGGAGGTAGTGTGGGTAGGGTTACCAGGTGTCCAGTTTTCTACCAGACAGTCCGTTTTTTGCGCCTTCTGTCCAGTAGACAAATTCAGAAAATACTGGACATGTGCAATGTCAGGTATTTACTGAATTTCCGGCTGGGTGCCGGACGGAAGCCTGGCGGGGGTGGGGGAGTGACTGGGAGGTGGGCCGCAATTGGCACTGGGAGACCTGTGGTCGCGTACAAAAGCCAGGTGGGGTGGGGCGGAGGCCGGGACTCCCAGCCACTCCTCCCGCCCGGCTTCTGCACAAAACCAGAGGCTTCCAGCGCCAATTGTGGCCCCGCCTCCCAGCTGGGAGCCTCTGGTTGCATGCAGAAGCCAAGCGGGGGGACTGGCTGGGAGTCCCAGCCAGTGCACCCGCCCCCACCTGTCTTCTACTAGCAACTAGAGGGAATGCCTCCTAGGGGCACGGACTGTTGGACTCCGGCTGCGGACAGTGGCTGCACGCCTCCCCCCGCCGGCTCTGCTTCCCACCCCCCTCTTCCTCCCGGCCAGCCCCACAGCCCCCGACCTCCCCGCCTGCCAGCCTCGCCTCCCGCCCCCTTCCTCCCAGCCAGCCCCTCCCTCCTCCCAGCTGGTCTCTTTCCTTCTCTTCTCCCCCCCCTCATGATCAAGTGTGTCTGGTATTTTGGGAGGGGTCTACCTGGTAACCGTGAGAGAGAGAGAAAGAGAGAGAGAGAGTGTGTGTGTGTGTGTAAATCTATAGCTATACCAGGATATAAACTGTGTGCCAGTAAAATGAAATAGCACAATCTGTATATTTACTAGCATTCAACTGCCTTTGTGCTTTAATGTAAGACTTACATTAGGAATACGTGAATGGTTTAGATAATGAATCATTTAAAATAAGCAACATTTTTCAATGTTCAAATTGGCTCTATTGCAGTATCTTCGGGAGGAAAAAAGCCCTCTCTACCAGCCAGTGGAAAATATGATTCTGGTCAGGTAGGAAATGGCAGAAATGAGCATTTTCTTCCCTTGTGTGCATGTGAATTTCATTGCATAAGCTCTGATGCCCACTATTTTTGGATGGGAAATATAGTCAGGTTCATTTTGGAGCATGGCTGTTTAAATACTTGAATTCAGCTGGCCAACCACACAGAAAGGGTGAAAAATAATTAAAAACACAAACTATGGGAAAGCATTCCCCGAGTATTGAAAAGTACACCAGAAAAGCAGTTAGTACCATTTGGGCTATATGCAGGCAGAAACAAGATGAAGCTATGAGCTTAAACATTACAAAAATAATGTACTTAGAACCATATAGGGCTAATAGACCTAAATCAGGCATCTCTTTCTCATTGTGCTAGGAGCTGTACACAAAAGGAAAAAGATGAGCCACACTCCCAAAAGCTTACAATGTTGACTTGATGTGAGACAACAAGATGAAACAATCAGAGGTTAAGTGAGAAAGAAAAGGTAGCAGTTAAACTATGTAACTAAAATAATAAGCAGCAATTGCAGCATGTCAAGTGCCCAGCTAATTGAAATTGGAGAGTGGCAGTGTTTACATCAAGATCCAGATCCAAACTTTTTCAGTTTGATACTGCTCATAGTTAGTGATCCAGTATACCTACATTATTATCAACAAACAGCAAACTAACCATATTACATGCAACAGTGTTGTTCATTTTAGGTAGAGGAATAATTATTGTTCATCACCATACACTACTTTCTATTATCACTGTATACTGTGCCAACTTATGCTTTACAATGTAAGTCATTTGGGAGTGGAATAATTTACTAACTTGGCACAGTTCTCCATCTCTGTGGCATCATTTGTACTTACATGGCTCTACAAATAAACAAATACTAACAATGACAATAAATCTATTCAAAAAGACCCTGATGGCACACCTGTCTCATAGCCTCAAAACTTTTATGACTGCCATTAAAAAGTCAATAAAAAGGTATAAAAACTAAACAAGGAGAAAAATTATTCTATTCATCCACATGTTCTAAACAAAGAGAAATGAATGGTTTATCCACATTTCAACCAGGTATACACCTACTGCTACATTGTGTGTTATCTTATATCTTTTTCTAGATATTAATATATTTCAAGGGGGGAAAAGAGTAAAAACTAGATGTCTGTGATATCAAAAGGGGAACACAATGAAAAGAATCAGGGCAGACATCACAGTATCATAGTTTCTATTTTTCCTCTACTTTCAGATCTGCAATTTATACAAGGCCTTATATAATAACCATAACCATAAAAGCCCCCAAACAATTATCCTAATGCCTTTTTTATTCAGAATAGTTATGTCTTTAAAAAAGGAAACCATCCCAAATATATAAACAAAACAATCAGAATAAGTTACACTGCCAAACCCTGCAAACAGATTCCGAAAGATGGGAATCTGTACAATTTTAAGTGGACCTTGACACCAATTACCTCTCCCCAGCCTCCAAAATTGCAGTTCTAGTTAGGTTGAGAAGACCAAAAAGTCATCCCAGAGAAAAGAAACAGAGACAAAAGTGGTTGATTCCTTTACCCTGGGTCCATAGTCCAGTCCTTCTAATTTTCAGTCTTACCTATTAAACAGTATTATCTCATTAATACACAATAAGTCAGCCTTACTTAACTTCTTTACCAGGCGGTGCTATACGTTAGAGAGAGAGAGTGACAGAGACAGAAAGATTTGTTGCCTAAATAATACAGAGGGAGAAAGATCTGTTGCCTAAATAATACATATCAAGTTATTAGGCTTGTGGGCATCAACATCAACATCAACTCGCTAAATTTACATTTAAAGGTCTGTTTCATATTCAAGAGGTATTATGGTTCTACTGACACTAACATCAAAGGTAGTTGTTTAGGGCAAATACAATGTGTTTCTGAGTTCTTGAATGGAAAGCAACAGAACAGTTGTAAAATTTGTAGAGTTCTCTCCTTGGCTGTGTCCTAGATTGAGGACAAGTAGTGAGTGACAAGGAATGCCAGACAACACTGAATATGGAAAGGGATTAATTTGATGACAGAGTCTGTCAACATTCATTTTGACAGCTGCCTGCAATAGCAAATTGCTAATCTCAAAGGGTATGTCTACACTACCCCCCTAGTTCGAACTAGGGGGGTAATGTATGCATACCGAACTTGCTAATGAAGCCCGGGATTTGAATTTCCCGGGCTTCATTAGCATAAAGCCAGCGCCGCCATTTTTAAAAGCCGGCTAGTGCGAACCCCGTACCGTGCGGCTACACGCGGCACGGACTAGATAGTTCGGATTAGGCTTCCTAATCCGAACTATCTGTACACCTCGTGGAACGTGGAATGTGGAACGAGGTGTACAGATAGTTCGGATTAGGAAGCCTAATCCGAACTATCTAGTCCGTGCCGCGTGTAGCCGCACGGCACGGGGTTCGCACTAGCCGGCTTTTAAAAATGGCGGCGCCGGCTTTATGCTAATGAAGCCCAGGAAATTCAAATCCCGGGCTTCATTAGCAAGTTCGGTATGCATACATTACCCCCCTAGTTTGAACTAGGGGGGTAGTGTAGACATACCCAGATACATTTACGATTCAGAAATATTACTCTTTGCCATATTAACATGCATTCACTGTGTTGAAACTGACATTCTCCTAGCATTACACCTAGTGAACATCTATACTATAGTGCTATTTTGGGATACCGGAAGTATCCTGAAATAGCTCCTCCATGTCTTTTGAACCAGTCTGTTATTTTGAAATAGATTTTGAAATAATGGGCTCGCTATTCTGACATGTAGACAGCACCAAATCTCAAATTTCAAAATTAGATCAAAATAAGATACACAATTTGCATAGCTCAAATTGTATATTTTATGTTGACCTATGGGTACAGTGTAGATGCACCCTTAGTTATATTACGTATGAGAATATTATGAATAAAGGTTCAGAACAGACAATCCAGAATACCAGTGAGATACCTATCTCTTATTTTTTTTAAATATCTACCTTTCATATGACACAGAAAACTGCTCTATCAACTTCAGCTTAAGGTGTAACCTTTCGTAAACTAGCTTCTCCTCAAACACTAAACACTTTGAAGACTGTAATTCCCATATGGCATGGGAGAAAGGCATTAGGGAGAAAGAAGGGTACTTGTCCAGTGAAATAAAAGGTCCAGGTCACAACTCTTGGAAGGAGCCATTTCTGATCTGATCAACTCATTCACCAGCAGGCAGTGCCTTCTCTCACTGCCAGGTACCACTCCTCCATTGGTCAGAAGCCAGCAGTAAGGTATCGTTTCTGAAATACTTAAAATAACCAACATGACATTCTTTGGTATTTACTTTTATGTATCTGACCATTTTCTCTTCAAATTCCTCCTCTACCTTCCTAACTTCCAGTAAACATTTTACATTCTGTAGTTCCTGCAACTCTCAATTAGCTTAGATTTTAAGGACAGAAGGGACCATCATCATGAGCTATTCTGATGTTCTATATATTACAGGTCAAAGTACCGCACTTAGTACTCTCTGCCTTAATTCATAACTTTTGTTTTAACATATCTTTTAGCAAGACGGTCAGTTTTGATTTAAAGACAAGTGATGGGGGAATCCCTTGTTCTTAGGAAAGTTGCTTGTTCCTAGTCTGTTCTTTTGCCCTAGATTTGGCTTCCAACTAATAAATCTTGTTACATTTTATTAAAGAGCTGTCTAATATCAGAACAGTGGATTTCATTTGGGGGGATAGATTTCATTCAGGCTCTAGAACCTTTTGGTCCTCACAATCAAGGTGTTAATTTGTGAAAATCTTAGTTACCCTTTTATTGATGCCTATCTACTTGGAACTGCCGTAAGGTCATATTTGTCTTTCACTTATATATTTATTGTTGACTCAATTCGCAGTAAATTAATATATATAATGTTAGACAATATTGTAGAATGTAGCAAAGATATACAACTCAAACAAAGCCACCAAAGAAAGGACCTTAAAGTTTTCCCCTTCTCTCTCTATAAGTGCAATGAACTGAAAAACAAATCTCACCTTTTAATTGAAGGTGGGGACAGTTTCCAATGAAGCTGAGTGCACTGTACTCCCTCTCTGTTTTTCTGACCAAAAATGTCTTTTGGCAATTCCTGGATCCCGGTGAGCTTGCTGATCCATTAATCACACATATGTCTGTGGATGCAGCTCACATCTTAACACTCCTTCTTCCCAGTACTTTTCCTATCACTTGGCAACACTGAGCCAAGAGATGAGCCAACCAATGAATGACAAACTCTGTGAAAAGAAGAGATGATTAAGCCATGGCATAAAAAAACAAAATGGGGACCAAAATGGAATCTTAGCCCAATATGACAAATGCTCGATGCCAGAATAAAACATCAAATTCAAAACTTAATGATTACATGGAACACTTTGAGGCTGGTATTAAAGAAATAAAATTATCTGCAGTCAGGACCTCCAGTGAAACAACGTTTGAAGGGGTGAATTAGGGTTCAGAAAAGTCTGCATGAAATAAAAACTAGGAGGTTTGAAGTTGAACCAGCAAAATTACATGACAGGCAGTGCAGTTTTCAATGATACATTGTTCCAGTGAATGACTAGGAGAAATCTTTTGTCTGATGATCAAAATTATTTTTTTCCTTTTCTTTTCAAAATCTTGTATTTACATCCTGACCACTTGAGAGCCCTGCTCATAGTAAACTTATAAAAATGCATGCAATATTTATATAGATAGAGGTATTTCATAGTTAATATTATATTTCACAAATCAAAAAGTATTTTAGTCACTATATCTTGAAAGAAGAAATAACTATCCTAAATTCCTTTTGTAAACGCTAATCTGTATTATATAACTATCTCATGAAACATATTAGTAAGTAAGTAACACAAAAGGATAGCTCTTTGAAACCACATTTGGTCTAAGTAAAAATTTAATATTCAACTACTTTTTTTTTAAGTAGAGAAAAGGTTGTTACAATATAGAAATCACATTGATATTGGGGAAACATCCACAGTAAATGGAAGCAGTATTTTGTTCATAATTGGGTTTTTAAAGGAACCCAATAGCACACTTTCAAAAAAATCCCGTTGAATCTGCTTTTTACAAAATATTCAAATTAAGTGAATTTTCATGACATTTTTATTTTGTGCAGCAATTTCTGATTTTTTTTTTTGTCAAAAGAACAAAGGCATGACATCTGAAAAATTTAATTCAAATTCAACAATGCTAAGATTTGAATCTCTCATCATGGTGCCTCATGAGAGCTGTAATTCAGTTTCCTCATTCTCCTCTACAATATTATTTCCAAAGTATTTCATTATGTGATTTTTCTCTCTCCACCTACCCTTTTCATCAATGGTTTCCATGGGGAAATAGTTAATTTTCCAACTAGATCTATAGTGAACTCTTTCTCCATGCAGCTTTGGAAGCAAACTACTAAATGAAAATCAAATCCCACCTATTCAGGTTTTAATACAGTAGATAATTAAGTGCATTTTTAGTATGTGAGTTAATATAAATTTGTTGGAGTAAATTAATTACTGATATTTTCCAGAAATAAATGTGGGATATTTTAAAATGCATACATTCCCTAAAATATCTCAAATATATGAAATATATTATGAATAATTATTTGTTATTTATGTTATGATAGTGAATAGGGAACTCAGTTGAAACCAAGACACCAATATGATAGGCACTGTACACACCAAGTAAGAGAGTTCCTGCTTCAAAGACCATAGAATATGAATAGATGGGTCAAACTGCCTTAGCAAATCCCATGTTGAATTATCCCATTAATCATCCCAAAACACACGGGTACCTCAGATGCATTTCCCCCAGTTACAGTTTCTTTTTAACCATGCTTCTTCAATGAAAATAAAAGTAATTATATTAGTGTTTTAGAAATAAACAAAGAATAGCCTGAAATTGGCTTGTATACCACTTCTAAGTTATTTCTGGATTGAGGCAATATTAAATGTCAAGGCAATGTTATAATGCAGCTACACAATAAATTGATTTCATAGGCATGACAATGAATTAGTACACTTAGACACATGTAATCCAGTTGTTATACAGTTGTACTGTGCTGAAATACAGTTGCACCTTTTTAACTGAATTCTGAGGTATAGGAAATGGATGATATTTTGATAAAGGAATACGATGATTCTAGACAGCATAATAAATGCTTCACTTTCTAATGTGCATGGAACTAGAAAAGAGGGAAGGAGAGATCACTTGAATCTTGATCCTGCTCCCAATTTAGTTACAGACACATAATGCAACTGTTTTTACTGTTGCAATTAAAAACCCAGAGAAGCAGGAGAGGAGATTGCCATGTTACAACAGGTTGCTAAATCTCTAAAATTAAAGTTATATTCACAGTTGCTCACTCAAATTTAATTCAGTTCCCTTGCACACAGATATGATGATACAATCTTTAGTTAGTTAATCACATTTTTTCCCATGAGACATCTTCCTTATTTGGTCCACAGGTTAAACAATACACAAGACCAGAGTAAAGGTTAAACAGAAAACCATACATCTGGCATTTCCTAACTTTTCCGTGGTTGGTTTTTAACCTCAAAACACGCTTTTAATGTATTTTCTGGGTGTTGTACACACATCATTCAAGTGTATTAAATGCCGTACAGAATAAAAACATGGATTCTGTTCCTTATAAAGTATTCATCAGTGACAACCTCTCTGGCCTCAGAACCGTGAAAAAAGCTACATCAAAATGCACAGGAGGTTTTTGTCCAGGAAAATGACATTTAGACTTCTGCTTCTTAACATCTCTGGCAACCTTTCACAGCACACATGAGTTAACATTAATAAGAGATGTTAAGGTGAATAAGAACTTTTTATAAATATGTCAAAGGGAGAAGGAAATAATACTAGCGAGCAAGAAAGACCCATAAAATATGAGGAGAGTGCTAAAAACAGTGATGATACTAAAATGACTGTTCTATTGAACTGCTTCTTTAAACTGGCTTGCAACAAGAAAAACATAAAATGAGCATGAACAATTAGGAGTAGTGAAGACATTGCCATATCGCTGCTGATAAAGAAACTGTTAAGTATCCCCTTGGAATAAACTGAACATATGAAAAAATTATGAACATCTTGAATTCACTTCATCCACATATGTAGGATTCCAGGTATTCACTTTCTCTATGGGTACGTCTAGACTACCGCGTTTTGTCGACGGAAGTTTTGTCGACAGATACTGTCGACAAAACTTCCGTCGACAATTTGCGTCCAGACACATGGAGTTCTGTCGACAAAGCAAGCCGCTTTGTCGACAGAACTCCGTAGTCTGGACGCAACGTTACAGGCAATAACACCTTCTGTCGACAGAACTCCGCGGTAGTGTAGACGCTGGTATTGTTTTGTCGACAAAAGTCCACTTTTGTCGACAAAACTAGGTAGTCTAGACACACCCTATACAAGCACATAGAGCAGTGTTTTTCAAAGTGGTCTGTGAAACCACTCTGAGAAACGTGCTATCTGGCTGCTCCCATTTGTGTGTTTTATCAGCTCCACAGCCACAAAGCCTCATGGCTCCCATTGGCTCCGGTTCGCCATTTGCAGACAAGGGGAGCCGCAGGAAGCAGCACTCCAGCCCATGCCGCTTCCCATGGCTTCCCTTAGCTGCAAATGGCAAACTGGAGCCAATGGGAGCTGGAAAGCTCTGTGGTTATGGAGCCAGTAAATAAACAAATGAGAAAGGCCAGTTAGCAGGTTTCTCAGAATGAATCCGCAGCCCACTTTGAGAAACACTGATTTAGAGATACACTTTTCATCTTACAGGTATTTGCTGCCTCTTCTTCCTTGTCAGAGTGAAGGAATGGGGAGGTAGGGAGAGGGAGCAGTACAAAAATATCGCTGTTTGGGAGTAGGGAACAAAAACATCTACTCTTTCCATTACCCTGTCTGAACCCTAAGAATCCTTCTCTTCTCCTCCCACCTGAGTCTAATACCACTGACTATGCAGGGAAGCAGACTACAATGTCCTAGACAGCAGTGGCTGGAAGAAGCAGAAAACTATGATGAGCAAGATAGGTAAAGAAGGAGTCTTTGAAAAGAGCATATCTGATAAGGCCAAAGGTTCAGAAATCTCTAGAATTTATACCATATGCAAACTCTCAACCTACCTTTTTAATCAATATGTACTATCTCATTTAAGAAGAAACAATCATTTTCACACATACAGAATGGGAAGCGATTGTCTAGGAAAGAGTATTGCTGAAAGGATTAAGGTCATAGTGGGCACCACATTTCAAAAAAGACGTGGAGAAATTGGAGAAGGTTCAGAGAAGAGCAACAAAAATGATTAAAAATCTAGAAAACATGATCTTTGAGGGAAGACTGAAAGAACTGGGCTTGTTTAGTTTAGAAAAGAGAAGACTGAGAGGGGAACATGATAGCGATTTTCAAGTATCTAAAAGGGTGTTTTTAAGGAGAGGGGAGAAAAATTGTTCTCCTTAGTCTGTGAGGATAGGACAAGAAGCAATGGGCTTAAATTGCTGCAAATTTGGGAATCAACCAAAACTATTTTCAATATTGTGTCAAATTCATTGACTAGTTTGGCCGAAAGATTTTCTTTCCCCTCAAGTTAAATTCATGGAACTTGAGGATTAGGAGGAGTAGTCACTGCTACCATCCCAATTATGCCCACTAGCCCCACAGTTACAGAACTCACCTTGGGCACAGAAGACTTCACTCTACCTGCAGGATTACCTTCTTTCAGTCAGGTGGAATGGGACTTGAACACAGGTTTCCACATTTCTGGTGAATCTGTGTAGAAGATCAACATTCCCAAAGGACTCTAATTAGAATTAGACTTTTCTAAGTTTCTCAGATTTCTTTTTCCTTTCCAGGCCTCTTCAACTTCATGGGGGAGAATGCTGCCCACTTCTTATTTACAATGTCACCTGAAAGTGAGTACAGGTGTGTGCATAGCCCTTTTGTAACCAGCATTGTAAGGTATTTATGTGACAGATATGCTAAACAGTCATATGCCCTTTCATGCTTCAGCCCCTTTTCCAGAGGACATGATTCCATGTTGATGACATCCATTAAAAATAATGCATTAATTCAATTTGTGACTGAACTCTTTGGGGGAGAATTGTATGTCTCCTGGTTGCTTTTACCTGCATTCTGTCATATATACAGAACCATGCTTATCTGTGGAGAGCCACTTTATATCTTTGGGTATATGCATCCATGGATGTGGATGTGGATATCTGCAGCTCATTTTTGCATACACAGATATGGATAGGTTTTTTTTTTTAATCAAGAACTCTGCAAATTTCTGGGTATCCACTTTATATCCACAGAAGTGAATAAGGATATCTGTGGCTCAATTTTGCAGATATGGATGCAGATGCAAGTACACATTTTAAATTCACAAAGGACTCTGTTTTACCCACATTCCACCACAGATTTCATTTTTCAGCCATCTCAATTGATGACCCAGTACACATTTTTTATTTCAAGAACACTTTCACCGCAGACTTGACAAAATGCAAAGAAGGTACCAAGGTATAGCTGCAATGTGAAGAGAGCTGCAGTACTCAACCCAAGGTTTAAGAATCTGAGTGCCTTCCAAAATCTGAGAGAGACAAGGTGTGAAGCATGCATTCGAATGCCTTGAGCAATACTATAATGTAGAAGCTACAGAACCCAAAAGAAAGTCCACCAAAAAAGAAAGTCAATCTACTGCTGATGGTATCTGATTCACATGATAAACATGAACATGCATTGCTCTGCACTGTTCTGGATTGTTATCAAGCAGAACACATCATCAGCATGGACACATGTCCTCTAGAACAGTGGTTGAAGCATGAAGAGCCATATGAATCTTTAGTGCTTCTGACATGTAAATATCTTGTGATACCAGCCATCACAGAGCCATGTGAATGCCTGTTCTCACCTGCAGGTGATGTATAAGCAAGAAGCAGGCAGCGTTATGTCCTACAAACCAATTTTTTTGTCTTGAATGACTGACTGAACAAGAAGGAGGACTGAATGAGCTTGTAGACTCTAAAGTTTTACTTGTTTTATTTTTGAAAGTGGGTTTTATTGCTGCATAATTCTACATTATGAGTTCAATTTTTGCAATTAAGAGATTGTACTATGGTACTTGTACTGGGGGAAATTTAAAAAAATGCTCTTTTGTTTTTACAGTGTAAATATTTATAATAAAATATAAAGTGAACACTGCATGTTTTGTATTATAATAAAAATCAATATATTTGAAAATTTAAAAAATATCCAAAATATTTAAATAAATGGTATTTTATTATTGTTTGACAGCAGGATTAATCATACAATTAAACACAATGTTATTTAATCACTTTACAGCCCTATATTTTTTTTTAGATTTTTTTGTTCTAATGGTGGTACACATCTGCACATGCCTCTCTGCAGGTAACACAACGTGTTACTCACATGGATGAACAAAGCAAGAGGGAACAAGCCAGCAGCACAGGAGCAGCAATACAATTTTTATAGCGCAAATTGTGAAGGGGGTCCAATTGCTGTCAGCAAACTTGTCTGAACTACAACTCCCATGCAGAACAAATTGGAAAATTAGTTTAATATAAAAATGGCTTCTTAACTGAGCATTTTGGATCAATTCAAAACAACAAAAATATGAACATTTTGATTTAGTCATGCTAAAAGAAAATATTCAGCATTTCCAAAAGTATTTCATTATACAAAAATGTTCAATTGTTTGCTCAGTTTGGAGATTAAAAAACCAAAAATGTTGGAATAGCCAGATTTCCCACAAGACAGAAATTCCTGTCTTCATTGATCTCCAAGGTATCCACGCCTCAATGAGCATTTTCTACATGCCAAGTTTGAAGTCTCAACATTTTTCACCATTCAGTCAGCAGGACAGTTGATTAAAAAGATAAAATGTAAAGAAAAGAAGCTGCATCTATGAAAATTCCCAGGGGGATATTTCCGCTATGTATCCTCCCAATCTTTTCCTAACCCAGAGACCTATGGATGAATAAAGCAGCAGTGGCGAGAAAGGGATTCAGAGCAGATGTACACTGAGGATATAGAGAGTGTCATGCCCTACTTTCATCATGACAGCTACAGAAACACTCTCTTGCAGAGGGCTTGCTTTGATACTAGGAAAGGGGGAACATAGCTTGTGGTTCCCTTTAAACTGGTGACCACTTGTGATCTTTTCTCTATGCTCTTGTGACAGCTTTTGGTACAGCCAAGATATCGGAGGAACTCACCCCTTTTATTATTCCAACTTACCTGATCTTTTTGCTAATAATTGGGGATAGTCAGACTTAAAGTGACCCTTCATCAGGGAATAGAACTGCACTGCTCCTAAGGAGTTTCAGTATGATTATTCCACTAATGGATTTCTTCTGTATCAGAGTTACCCACTACTCTGAGCAAATTCAAAATATATCAGTGCTACCACTGATGATTGCTCTGTTTGCTGGTCAGACAACTTCCAGATCTGTGTCTACAGAGAATTATGTATCTGGTGCTGTATACATTTAAGATTCAAAAAGAGGTTTAAATTCATTTATTTTCTGGCATTTTTTCTAACAATAACAACAAACTAATCTATTCAACACAGAAGTGTCAAGTTTTGTATAGTTCCCACATAGAGAGAATTAATATAATTAAAAATCCCTACATTACAAATACTTTTTAATATGTATTTTCCTTGGAAAATTATGATTTTGTCAGTGTATACAGTGGACTTACAATGCCCACTATTCCTTCTGGAAATGTCACTACTTCAAATGTAGCTCTCATTGGATTTATAGCTCTCATAGGATACTGACCAGTAGCTATGTATTATTTTTTCCAGCAAAGTGCCAGATTAGGTATAAAATAAATGAAATACCTTAAACAGAAAAAATAGAGGAATGTACACTGGAGGGCTGCGTCTAGATTGCCATGATTTTCCGGAAATGGTTTTAACGGAAAAGTTTTCCATTAAAAGCATTTTCGGAACAGAGCATCTAGATTGGCACGGACGCTTTTCTGCAAAAGCACTTTTTGCGGAAAAGCGTCCGTGCCAATCTAGACGCGCTTTTCTGCAAAAAAAAGCCCCGATTGCCATTTTCGCGATCAGGGCTTTTTTGCGGAAAACAAATCTGAGCTGTCTACAATGGCCCTTTTGTGCAAAAGCTTTGCTCAAAAGGGACTTTTGCTTGAAGGGAAGCTGAATAGTATTTCCACAAGAAGCACTGATTTCTTACAGTAGGAAGTCAGTGCTTTTGCGGAAATTCAAGCAGCCAGTGTAGACAGCTGGCAAGTTTTTCCGGAAAAGCGGCTGATTTTCCAGAAAAACTGGCCAGTCTAGACACAGCCTATGTGTAATATGAAGATGTTTGTAAAAAACTATAACACAGATAATAGATTATGAAGCCAGAAAGAGACAAGGTGATCAGCTGGTATCACTCCTGTATAATACAGACCATAAAATTTCCCTATGTTCATGATTGCACATCTTTTTGGAAAAAAAATCCAATTTTAATTTAGTAATTGTCATTGACAGAGGAAGTATGTTTTTCAATCCTTTAAGCATGCTTGAGTCTCTTCTCTGAATCCTTTCCAATATACGAACATTCTTTTAGTAATGTTGATACCGGAACTGGACATGGTATCACAGCAGCATTCATACCAGTACGAAATACAGCAGTAATATAATCTTCCTACTCCTACGTCGGACTAATAAAATGAGTGAACTAGAGTACCTCGTATTAAAGGAGGAGATTGACATAAAAGGCATCACTGAAACCTGGTGGAATGAGGAAAATTTGTGGGACACAATCATCCCGGGATATAAAATATATAGAAAGGATAGAGCAGGCCGGGTGGGTGGTGGAGTGGCACTGTATGTGAAAGATAATGTAGAATCAAATGAAATAAAAATATTAAATGAATCAACACGTTCCATAGAATTGCTATGGATAGTAATTTCATACTCCAATAATAAGAATTTAGCAGTAGGGACATACCGACCACCTGACCAGGAAAGCAACACTGACATTGAAATGCTGAGGGAGATTAGAGAGGCTACCAAAATAAAGAACTCTATAATAATGGGGGATTTTAATTATCCCCATATTGACTGGATACATGTCACCTCAGGAAGAGAAGCAGAGATAAAATTTCTCAATGGCTTAAACGATTGCTTCTTGGAACAGCTGGTGCAGGAACCCACAAGTGGAGAGGCAATTCTCGATTTAGTCCTGAGTGGAGCGCAGGATCAGGTCCAGGAGATAACCGTTACAGGACCGCTTGGGAATAGTGACCATAACATAATAACATTTAACATTCCTGTCAGCCTCCGGGCGGGGGAGCACTCACTCCCCGGTTCCTGCAAAGCTGCAGGAAGGGCCAGGGGAGCGCTCATCCCCAACTTCCTGGCCGCCAGCCTCCAGCCTCCAGCCTCCGAGTGGGGGAGCACTCACCCCCCGGTTCGTGTGCAGCTGTAGGAAGGGGCGGAGGAGCGATCATCCCCCTGCCCCTTCCTGAGACTGCGCAGGAACCGGGCAGTAAGCGCTCCTCCACCCAGAGGCTGGTGGGTCCTGCTCCCCCATCTCTTCCTGCAGCTGTGGAAGAACCTGTGGGATGAGTTCTCCCCCGCCCAGAGGCTGGCAGCTACGCTGGAACCTGGGGCAGTGAGTGGCTAATCTCCCCACCCGCACTGTAAATATTCCCCCAGCAAATATACCCCCGGCACAGAAAAGTCTTGTATACCCCACGGGTTATATTCATGCATGAGGTATAAAAGATTTTTTTTTTACTCAAATAGAAAAAAACACGGGGTATATTCGGGTGTGGGGCATATTCGCTCAATTACGGTAATTTATGGAACAATCAATGCTATTGCACAAAACGTTTCAGTGAAACCGCAGTCTGAGGTTTACAGGATCTTTCGAAAAAGGCTTCTATTGTCTAGACTGCAGTTTCACTTTCGAAAGAGTGCTTTTTTGAAAGATGCCATGACGCGAACACGCAAATGAAGCACTGGAAATTGAAATCCTGGCTTCATTTGCAATTTCAAAGTGTCTAGACACGCCTTCTCTCTCTCGCTCTCTCTCTCACACACACACAAACACACACACAAAGGCTTGTGTCAAAAAGTTGTGTCCATTTTTGTTTCATTCTCCTTCAGTCTCCACCCCACCCAAATCTCTCTCGCCCCTTGCCTCTTTGCCCTTTCTACCATATGCTTTTTTACTATATTCCCATCTTACTTCAACAATCCTTTCTTCTTCTCAACTTCAATTCTGGGACCGCCCACAAAATAAATATATAAACATTTTTTAAAGAACACCCTGGTTTTATTCCTGACTGAATGCCTGTAGGGATAGTTATGAAATTAAGAATTAACATAATCTTAAATTTGGTTAACAAAATAATATATCTATGTTTTGGTTTGGAGCTTTACAGAAAATGTCCCAATCAAAAAATGAAAGGCAACAATGAGAGGAAATATTACTTATAGTATGGGAGAGTTATTTGTTTCAAACGTTACCTTTTGAAGTAAAAAGCTGAAGTAATGGGACAAATAAAAGCTGTTTTAAGAAAACAAACATAAACCTCCCCACTATTCTTCTGGTAAACAATGATGAGGAGATTCTTGAAGGAAGTAGAATAGCCAAGATAAAATGCTTCAAGCTAGATTTTTATGAAGCTAGCAAGCTAGCTGAAGTGTATCGAGAGAGATGAATTTGCAGGTTCTCTAATGTCAAATCCTACTTGATGTTGCAGCACATCAAAATGAGATGGCTTTTTCCTGGACTGCCTACTTGTGAGTGTGCTGATCACATGCCTATAAAATATTTTCTTACTGTACTGTGTATTTTTTAAGCTGTTAGAGCAATTATAGAGTAATTATGCAAAATACAATTAGGCCTTAGGATTTAAAGGAATTTATGATTAAATTAGCATAAGGTGGTATCTTCCATTAATATTAATGTATTCAAATACTATACATAATTCCAACTTATAAAGTTTTAAAACAGAAATAAATTATTAGTAGTTAGTAACAAATTATAAAAAGCAAATACTTTTATCAAGACACAAATACCTATGCTTGCATGTGAATATGAAGTTACTCCCTAAATATTTGAAGAAAGAAAAACTGGCAGAGTGGGTGTGCACAGAACATGAGCAAAACAAGTCTGATCATGAATTTTATATACATGTTCTTCACAATCAACTGCATGTTTGCAAATTTTGTTCTATAGTACTTACTCAAATCTAACCAACTGTTTTGTCAAACTTTCAGATTTTCTATCCTTTACTAAGTTATATCCATTTCTGAAGATCTCCCAAGAATAACTCTGGTTCCTCAAACGTCAACAAAAATCAGAGCCATCAATTTAATCTGATGTAAGTGAAATGACACTTCCTATTGTCCTTTTAAAATAAACAATGAAGACACAGATGCCTGTACATAATCACTAAATTACAAAGAACAGATGTGAAACATTAATGGATAAATGTTCATGCTGGCAAGGAAAAGACACTATAAAACAGCACGTACTGTAGCCAGCAGATTGGCTTTTAAATGACTCATGCTTCTTGTTGGTAATCACACAAGTAACAAAAATAAAATAGTTAATTTGACTGGGCTTAATACACTTTAGTTACTTTAAATTAACTGCTAATTGAGCCATTTTCTTTTCTTATACTTTTCGTTTTGACATCTCAGTTGAAATGCCACCATGGCAGAGTGCTTAATAGAAAAAGTATGTAATTAAACTATTTAACTCTAGGTATGTACAACAGGTCACTAGAGTGATTTTTTTTCTGGAAAGATACAATTCTTCCTCTGAAACACAGGGTATGTCTACACAGCAAACTTATTTCACAATAACCGCTGTTATTTTGAAATAAATTTACTAGCGTCTACATAGCCAAACCACTATTTCAAAATTAATTTGAAATAGCAGAGAGCTTATTTTGAATTTGGTAAACCTCATTCCATGAGGAATAATTCCAAATTCAAAATAACTATTTTGAAATAAGTGCTGTGTAGACACTTATTTCGAAATAGGGGGCCTTCAGCCTTCCCAGGATGTCCTGGTGGCCACACTCCAGCCTCAACCAAGAACACTCCTCTCCCTCCCCCTTCCCTGGAGCCCTTAAAGGGGTTGACTCTGGCCACAGTGCCTGTGCCAGCTCCAAGCCTGCCATCCCAGAGCCAGCAGTCACTGCCCCTGGCCCAGTGGCCCCAAAACACTGGCAGCCAGCCCTCCATCACTCCCCAGGAGCAGTCTGCCAGCTCCCAGGAGCCTGTCAGGGCCTAGAGAAGGTGGGCGCCTTCCTGGTCCAGTGTGGAGATCATGGACCTTATTCAGCTTTGGGGGGGATGCCCCCAGCATCCATGATTTCTGCACTAGACAGAAGAATATGGCCATCTATGGCAGGATAGCTGCCAGCCTGGCCACCAAAGGCCACATGTGAACCCAGGATCAGTTCTGCATGAAAATCAAGTTGGTCCCGCAAGACCCCCAACCCTGAGCTTCTCCTCCCTCTTCTTCCCCTTGCTTCCCCCTTCCAGCTCCCTCCTCCCAGGTTTCCCCCTTCCCTCTCCCAGCTCCTTTCCCCAGTCTCAGAGTTTCATCCTCTTCCCAGTTTTGTTAAATAAAGAGAGTTTGTGTTCTTGAAAATATGTGTATTTTATTTAACATCAGGAAGGGGAGTTAGGGAGGGGTAACTGGAAGGACGTGAGGGAGGAATGAGGCACAAGCCCCCAGTGAGGAAGACCAGGGAAGCTCTTAGTCCTCCTCAGGGTGGAAGCTCTCCCGCAGGGTCTCCTGGATACTGACAGCCCCCTGATGGACCCCCTGGATGGCAGCCTGCAGAAAGTGCAGCCAGGTTTTCAGCAATGCATCCAAGAGAAGCACCAGGGTGCCCAGGGGTGGCTCCAGCTCCATGTTGCAGAGGACTGTGGTGTCCTCAGTGAGGGTAACCAGAGCACACAGAGACAAAATGCTTTGCTGTTCCTCAGCAAGGTAGGCAAGAAAGCAGGGAAACCTGAGAACCAGCTGTCTGAGGGTGGGGCGTGTAGAGGAGTCCCTTTAAGCATAGGCCTTAGATAGCCTCAGGCAGCAGCAGTTACAAAAAGTAACTCCTGACCTGATACCCTGCCAGACCTGGTTCTGTCCAGCCTTAAATGAGATTCAGCATCCACTCAGTGTGGACGCGCTATTTCAAAATAGCAAAACACTATTTCGAAATACATTTTGTGTGTAGACACGTTATTTCAAAATAACATAATAAAAATTAACTATTTTGAAATAACACTGTAGTGTAGACATACCCACAAAAACCTTCATTAATTGACTATGCAGCACATTACTGCCTACATTATATTATTCCATCTTACATATATTGAAATGTTTTTGTTAATTGTTTCTTCCAATTTTTCTGTTCAGTTTCTCCCATAATTTCACAAAGAATGCTTCCAAGTTTGTCCATCATCACAGAGGCCAAAAAGTGTAATATAAAGAGAGGAACTGCAGAATGAGTTAGATTTCAGAAGGTACTTAGGTCTTATCCATATAAGAGCTTTTTTTCAGTATATGTTTAGTTTGTGCAGCCTAAACTGCTTTGCCTCCACACTCAAATTCTTCTTTTTAATCTTTCTATTATTTTCTTATGATGAATCATTTTGAAAGTGGCATAATTACTTTGGAATGAGTTATACCTCTATGAAGATTAAATGAACATAACCCCTTAAAAATACATTAGTTTAGCTAGTCTCCAATTGCTGTCCCACACTGCATTTCTTCAGATCTGGATTAACTTCATTGGCAAACTTTTTGGTGTCCATTACCCTAGGGTCATCATGGTTAGATCAACCCACACTCCTGTTTAAATTCTGGAACACATCCAAGGAGAGTCAGGGCAGGTTCACAGGTCCAGATACATTATAAACACTATGCCACATACTCTTCATAGAATCACATGATTGGAAGAGTGATAGAAATGTAGCCGTGTTAGTCTGGTGTAGCTGAAACAAAATACAGGACTATGTAGCACTTTAAAGACCAACAAGATGGTTTATTAGATGATGATCTTTCGTGGGCCAGACCCACTTCCTATTTGATCTGAGGAAGTGGGTCTGGCCCACAAAAGCTCATCATCTAATAAATCATCTTGTTAGTCTTTAAAGTGCTACATAGTCCTGTATTTTGTTTCATGATTGGAAGAGATATTGAGACATCATCTTGTCTGGTCCCTTACACCCATGGCAGGACTAAGCACCATATAAACTGGGGGTGGGCAAATACTGGACTGCAGGCTAGATCTGATTCTCTAGGGTTAACCCCTAGTGGGATGGTGTCACTATATTTACCTGTGCCTTCACAGAAACAGGCAACTGCAGCTCCCACTGGCAACAGTTGATAATTCACAGCCAATGGGAGCTGTGGGATGCAGTGCTCCAGTCTGAGCTACTTCCCACGGCTCCTATTGGCTGGGAACAGTGATTTGCAGCCAAAGATACTTGCAATCAATACTTGCAGAGGCTCAGGTAAATATAGTGGTGGCAGCCCGCCAGGAGCTGACCCTGGTGAACCACTGCAGTTTTATTGCCTGCCGCCTGATCTACACCATTTTGTGCAGTCATGTCAGCACGTCCTTGAGTTCTGTACTCTCTCAGACAAGATGCATGCTCAGTCTCATCTTTCCCACAGTTACAGGAATGCCAGCTCTTCATGTAGCTAGTGCTGCTCCTTAGTTTGACATAGCACCAGGTACTAAGGTCCAGACTGCTTGTATCTAAAACTCTAGTTCCTCTACATGTAACACTACCGCTCACCATAAAGAAATGTACAGCTGTTCCTTCCTGCTGCCTTCTTTCTGGTAATGAAACACCGATCACCTATATGCTTAAAAATAAATGTACTTTAATAAATACTGTAGTAAGAGCCCGTTCTTTACTCTTTTTTCTCTCACACATAATAGCCCAAGTGCTTTCAGTGGGTGTGTTTTTTTTTTAAACTAACAAGTGGAAAAATAAATTGTCGCTGCATTTCAAATGATAGTACTGTTGCCTCTTTTTGATCTGAGTGAACAGTCAAAGTTTGAGGTCCCAGGCATCAGAATGGAGAGGAGAAATTAGTGGCTGTCAGGTATGCTTTGGGTGCTGCTTTGTTTAGTTACAAAGGCTGTGCAAATGCTGTGTCTCTGCACACAGAGGAAATCAAACAGGAAACCACTTTTTTGTTTTTGTTTTTCCTCAAAGAAACAAGAGCGCTCTTCTCTGCTTGCACTTCAGACCTAAAAGCCTTTCCCCAGGTATAATCCAGGATCAGCCAGTCAGCAGTACACTTTTAGTTGATCCTTCTAGCTGCATCTCTCATTGTCTGTTCTCACTGGACCTCAATTTCAGGGAGTTTTCTCTTCACACAGACTCATGCTTCTACCCAAAACAAAACTCAGCCAAAAGCTGTTGGGCAGTTTTAAGCACATCTTTTTTTGTCTTTGGTGGTGCTTATGTTTACACTTCTGCTTAAGGGTGACCTGCCAATCTCAATGGGATTTTAACTCAAACAGTTCTTAGTAGCAGCAGTGTCAGGGTAAAACTCCACCAACCTTTTACTATCAAGATGGAATTCTGTTCCCTCTCTTCTTACTCTTTTTTATCCCCTTCATTTGAGGTGGAAGTAGTGATGCAGTCAGGGTTCTAGACACTGCCAGTCTCCTTAGAGGTAAGAATTGCCATCTCATTTTCCCATTTCAGTTCATTCTACCCGAAAGAAAGTTGCTGGAACTTGTCAAAAAGTTTCCAGCTGCCAAATACATATGTGAAAAAAACTCTTTTTCCTAAAGGCTTTCTGCAAATATTTTTGTGTTTGTTTGAAAATTGTTTTTAAATGAGTAACCAAGAACAAACAAACAAACAGAGCCAACCAAAATCATCAGGGGAAAGGACCACCAGATAATAATTTAAGCCTCAAATTCAGCTCTTGCCTTGAGCAAAGATTTTGAGGCCCACATTCTTTCCTTCTGTCTTGGTCACAATCTGGCTTTGACTGGCCAGCTGAGCATTCAAGTCCAGCTGCCTCCCCTTCTCAGACAAAGGAAGAATATGGGTATAAGAAGGGAAGAAATGTTGGGGTTAAGAAAGGATTAGATGTGGAGTTCCCTGAGACCATAACCAGTTGGTATAATTGAAGGAAACATTAAAATGACACTAGAACTGGATACACTATCTCACAATGTTTTCATGACTGCCATATACATAGCTAACACAATCTCCCTACTCTTGCTCAATATGACTATTAATATTGTTGTGAATTTCTATTCAAGACTTCTGTCAAGAATACTTGCTTAATACAAATCAATTCAGCTTGGAGAAAGCACTTATTTCCATAGTTTAAATTCTAACTGGGAATTATTTAAGAATACTAGATGTGCAAAAAGCCCCAACAAAGGAAGGAGGATGTACTGGCTTAAAATATGTCCCAGTCTATAAGGGAAATGAAAGCAGTTATAAATATAAATACAATATATAATAACAGAAGAAAGAAAAAATTGATAGTAATGAGTATAAATCAAAAGCTAAGGATTGTAGAAAATAGATGAGAGAAGCAGCTAAGAAAAATAAGAAATCTATGACCAGCAGAGTTAAGGAAAAAGAACAGAAGTTTAGGTATATTAAGAAAAAAATAATCTTACTAATTAGATAGGTAGATGAAAATGGTAGAATTATCAATAGCAATGCAGAAAGGGAAGAAGTGGCCAATAAATAGTCTGCCCTGTTTTGGGCGGAAGGGGAGAAATAGATAAGAGAAACAGAGAAATCAGATAATACTCCTTCCATTTCACCAGTATCTAAGCAGGATTTTAGACAGCAGCTAATGAAGTTAGGCATTTTCAAATCAGCAGGTCCAGATAAGTTGTATGCAAGGGTTTTCAGGACCTGCATAAAGAACCTGCAAGTCTGTTAATAATGATAAATCTTGGAACACTGAGTAAGTCTCAGAACAAAGTGAATGCTCGTATATATAGAAATAGGTAAACAGGGTGACAGGGTAGTTAGAGGCTTGTCAATCTGCCATCGATCTTGGCACAATATGATAGAGCAGCTGATATGGGACTGGATTAATAAGGAGGGTAATATAATTAAAGCCAATCAAATTAGTTTACGGATAATAGATTTTGCTAAACTAATGCGTTTTTAAAGTGTGATTATAAGTTTGGTTGATAAAATATACTACTGTTGATGAAATATACTTCAGTTGTAAATGCCCTCTGCTTACTCATTTTCCTTTCTGAGGGCATCAAGATCAGAGCAGTACTTCCTCAGTTCCCCTGCAATCTGGAGCCTGTGATAAATGAGGATTCCAAAAAAAGCAGGGACAGGGGTGGACTTTGGGACCTTGTAGTGGGGCAGTTACCCCATTCAGACAAGGAGACGTTAAAGCAGACCAGAGGGAGCTGTGCAAGAGCCCCAGCCACTCGGGAATGGGCTTATTAGGAGCTAAGCAGAAGGCAGCTTGCTGGGGCACCCCTGATATAAAGAGAGAGCATCACAGCAGAGCATAGATCAGTATATTCAGGGGAGCAAGGGAGAAGAACTGACTGTGGCTGAGAAGATATAAGGGCTAAGGAGAAGTGATAAAGTGGTATATAGGCAGTAGAGGGAAGGGCGGGACATGGCTGCCACTAGTGGATCCCTCTAGAGTAGTGGACAGGCCTGAGTCCCCACCTACCCTCTTGCACCACACCTTGCTGCAGAGGAGCCTGGTCTGACACAGGCTGTGGCTTGTCTCAGAGGTGAGGGGCTAGACTTGGGGCTGCAGTTGGCCAGGGAGGTGGGTGCAAAGACTGGGAACTGCAGATTCCCCTGAAAAAGGGAAGACTGGAGTGGTGGGAATTGCTAGAAGGCAATGTCCTGAATCAGATGTTGCAGACCAAGGGAATAATGCAGTTCCAGAGCTAGAGGGAAAAGACAGGGGAATAGACAATGGGCCAGACACTGACCAGAAGACAGTACACTCAATGAACCAAGTTAATTCCCAGTGTGACCAGCAGGGGGTGCCGTGGTGGTGAGTCCCACCCCATTAGAGTCCCACAGAGAACCACAATCATGGTAGAGTAAATAATAATTTTTCCAACGATTTCCTAGACGAGAATGATTTTAAGTTATTAGGTACTCATACCATTGCTAAGGATATTGACTCATTTGGGAATGAAGAGGTCTTCAGCTGGTGACATATGGTATTAGAGTTGCTCTTCACCAAGATCTAATTCCTCTTGATATTCTGGTGTAGCTGGTATGGCCATAAATACTGGGAGTGGAGAGAGAATGTTTTTTTTTATCTGACTGTAAAGTAGACGGGGGCTTCTTGATGTCAGACTCTGGATCTCAGTAACCCTACCTAGGCCATCATGGTATACATAGAGGTACAGTTAGCTCACTGGAACTGGACTGAACAATACCTAGTCTTGACAAGCCCATGGTGGCTATACCCTCTAAGCAAATCTGGCAGACCTTGCCTGAATCCGAGAGCAGAGGATTCTCTGCATGAAGACAGGTAGAAAGTATACTCCTCTGCTGTTACTGGGATATATGTTGTGTAAGGGCAATGCTGATGTCAAGAGTACTAAGGTCTGGAATCCATATTAGAACCAGCAGATGAGTCAGAACTATGCTTGTGCTTGTTCTTTCCTAAGCTCATATTCCACAGTCAACATCAATGACAAGAGAGACTGAGCACTATGCCCTATAGGCTGCTTCTATTCCCAAGTCCTTCATGCTGAGAAGGATTTGGGGAATTTCTCTCCAGAGGTTGTGTGTTTGCCTGTCCTAATTAGAGGACTACAGATTCTACCTGGAATCTACCTCTGTGCTCAGAGGGTCTCTATAGTGGTCAATTGCGGAAGAACTTTGTCCGTGTTAGTTTAGGGGTGGTGAGGCCTGCATTCCTTCCCCCTTTCCTTTTCCCCTATATATGATGAGCCAGAAGCAAGTCTTTGGGAACATATGCCACTTAAGATAGCATTTTTGCCAGTATAGCAAGAACAAGTATAAGATAAGAGTAAAGGGCAAGAACGCATAAACAATTCTGTTTACCCTAACATACTGATCACGTAAACAGAGCCAAAGAACAAGAAGATCCAGATCAGAACCAGATCAATAACTAACAGCTAAACCCTACACCAGCATGTGATGAGTAATCCCTGGAAATTTCCAAACTGCCAAACAAGGCAGGGAAAACTGTATTTAAGGCTGCCTCAGAGCCTAGCAAATCGAACCTCACCGATGGGCTTTGGGTACCAGTGCCTTGGAAGCTGAGACAACCTCCCACTTCATCCGCAGCCTACCCGGGGTTCCAGGCTTGCAGGAAGGAACGTAAGACATGTCGCTTCTTTGTTATGTTGTTCTTCCATTTATGGGGCACAGCTGTTAGCTGTCAGGAAATAAACTATTTGTGTTTGACAGATACCTGTGTGGCGTCCTTTGTACCTTGAGAGCCCAGTGTCGGACCTGAGACTTACTCTTGCCGACTACAGGCTCCTGTCAATGCTGGACTTCAATGTCATAGGAATCTGTTTTATCAATGATAACGTTGACGACAGCTTCATCACCAGGGACTGCGGGGCTAATTAATTTCTATGCTGGTCATACGATGAATAGGGCTTAAAATCTGCAGATTTCAAGTCTGTCATGCTAAGAGAAGGCTGAGAATGTTCTGTAGAAAGGAAGTTTACTCAATACTCAGTCAAGATAAGTTGATATGATCATAGCAGTTGAGTAAGAAAGTAATAGAGACCTGAAGAAATTTAGAAGAAGGTTTGATGAAGATTTATCTGTAGGTTGGATGATACCACAAGACATTAAAGAGGAAACTAGGTGTCATGAGCACTCCATCTTTTATGCCTGTGCACTAGAGAGCACAGAGAGGCACAAGGCCCAAACATGACACCAACTGTCACTGATATTCCAAAATTTCCAGTCTCACTCCCATGTGGCACATGTGCACATGCAGTTGGATACATAGCAACATACATTTGAAGTCAAATACACATTTTTTAAATCATGGAAATCTTTGGGCCTGATCCACATAGCTCCACTGAAGTCAGAGCTAGATCAATTTGACCCAGACAAGCTTTTGGCACTTAGCTGCAGATTGAAGAATGTTCCAACACATTTCCCCCAAACCACTCACTCAGACCCTTTTACCCATCAACTTGATTTGCCCTTCCTACAAAATCCCTTGAGCATCTAGCAGAGATTTTCTAAAGCAGCTAATCACATGGAGTGCCTGATTAGAGACCTCACATGTACCTGATATTTTCCAAGTGTGGAGGACACATTTTGAAATATCAAACTGTTGAAGAGTCTTCATATGGGCATCCAAACATTGAGGCACTTCAAAATCAATTTGCTGCTTTTTAGAACTGAGGCCATAATTGTAGGCCTACTAAAAATCACAGGCGTTATCCTGTTCCCCTTAATGCACCTACTGCTGTGGCGGGGGCTTGCCAGACAAGTTTTGAGGTCTAGGTGGCAAACATCACCTGTGCTGAAGAGCATGCATACACACACACTTACCCATCCCTATTTTTTAAAAAATAGGACACAAATTCAATTCACTGACATGAGATTAAAACCAAACCTTCCAAAGTCTACCTATTTGCCAAACAAATATTTTATCTAGCTCAAATACTGGATTTTATAAATCCTGGAGATTACTAGAAATTGTATATCAACCACCAATTTGCACTGCCAGATTAGAAATTAATTAGAATTGTGATGTCAGAATGTATACATGTGTAGTATGAAAAACAAGGCTCTCTCATGCAATGTATTTTCCAGAAATAAATGTGCTTGAAAATAAACTCCTATGCATTATGATTTGCCCTATTTCCAGTCATGTTATACTTTGACCATCAGTTTTCAATTATGTCTGTTGAGTCCGGACTATTAGAGGGAAAATATGTTCATTTGACTGGCAAAAATATGTTCATTGCCAAAATATTTCAAGTAGCAAAATGAACCATGGTCAACTAAGGAGCATGGTGTACATGCACACACAACTGGTGTACATGCACACATAGCTGGTGTACATGCATGGTGTACATGCATGTACATGCTGAAAAGTTGTTCAGCAATAATGTCCTATCCCCAGGCTCACTGATGAGCCCTGGATCATGTATTTTTGTAACTTAATATCTTTGCAAGAATTTAGTCTTCTTGTGGGTAGAGAGCAGAAAGTCAAAGCTATAACTGGGATAAAAAGAGAATAAGCTTATGGAAAATAGGTCTATCAGTGACTATTAGGACAGATGGCCAGGGATGCAATCCCATTTGACTGCCGGATGTTAGGACTCAATTACAGGGAATGGATCATTTGATAATTGCTCTGTTCACCATCTTTGAAGCATCTGGCATTGGCCGCTGGTAAAAGACAATATATAGAATTCGCTGGATCTTTGGTCTGACGCAGTATGGCTGTTCTTATGTTCTAACTCATCTGAACTGGTCTCCCACATTTTCATCCTCACAAAGTTTGACATTTAATTTGCCTCTAACAACACTACTCCAAGCACAGAAATCTGATACAATACAGGCTTCTTCGCACAAAGAGACAAAAGAGGGTGGAAGGAGTCAGTAGGTACAATCCCTGTTCTTGTACTACCTGTGAGCAAGGCACAAGAAAATTGAAGCTAGTCATGCTATTTTACATGTTATAAAGAGAACATAATTGGGTAACGAGCAGTGTTCTCTGTAAGCGGTGCGCTTGAGTAGCTGCTCAAGAGAGATTCAAACACCCCCCAGCTGATTAGCAGAACAACCATAGCTAAGTCCTGTGCTGCTACTGGAGGTGCACATTCACACATGCCTCAGTGCACGTAAAATTTATTCTGCACATGGATGGAAAAGATTAGAGGGGACATTGGTAATGGGTTGGACTGCCTCTACCTTTCTCTTGTTGGCTGGCCAGTGGGAAGAATCCTGTGGTGATGGGGTTGAATCCTGCAAATTAAAAAAAAAAAGTCCAGTATCTACTCTTCAGCATGCTCTTCCAACATCATTAGAGACATTCTTCCAGTTTCAGCACCACGCATGTAGAATATCTCTGACCTCTCAATAAAAAAAGGATCTGCACTGGTTTCATTTGATAATCCTATGGCTTTAAGAGACATTACTTGGCTCATAGCTTCTGAAAACTTGGACAATCCCTGGATGAAGAACTGCCAGAATTTCTAAGAAGTTTGAATTATCTGGCTTTCACATGCAATGGTGCAGTGCTGTTACATTTCAACAGCTCAGAGATCAAATTGTGTATGCAATTATTAATAGAAAGCTACATGATGAGTTATTCAATGTAGCCTACAAGAAAAAGTTGTCTTACATAAGAACTCCAGACATTAAAAAATATAAAAGCATTGCACGCAGCATGAAAATATTGAACTATCCTCAGCTACTCCAAACACACCAAATAGAAACATCAAGGGTTACATTCACGAGGAACCACAGGTTGTCATACATAAAACCACGGGATACCGGGCAGCAACAACAGAAGAAATAAAACAAGCTCTCTGTTTTTGTTATTTGAAGACTGCTTATTCACTGCAGAGAAACAAACTTACAAAATTCTAGTACTGGGTTGGTTCACAATGGGGCGTTATATTAGTGCATACTAGAATCAAGGATCTTCAAACAAACAATGTGGAAGCCAGCGGAATAACCTACACATGGTCTCAACTACCACAAATTCAGGCAAGCTAACAAGACAGACGAATGATTGTTTTCTTTTAGTCCTATTGTTACTGCAGACCTGAAAAAGAAACTGCAAAAACAGAAAGAAAAAGCTGGCAGCAGACATTATGGAATGATTTAGTGCACAGTTATGCAGAACTATAGTTGTAATGATGAATTTACAAAGGTACAAAGGTCAGAGAGCTAACATGGCCTGGAGCAGCAATATCTGTAATTGAGAAAACTAAACTCAAATCCAGGAACAGAAAGCATGACTAGTGGATAAATACTGGAAGAACTGCCAGCAAAATAACACCTCAGGCATCAAAAATAAGAAACCTATTAAATTTAGGTTAGCTTAGTAATCACTAGCTCGGCAAATCAGTCATGGAATAATGTACTATATTTGGGTATGTCTACACTACCACCCTAGTTCGAACTAGGGTGGTAATGTAGGCAACCGGAGTTGCAAATGAAACCCGGGATTTGAATTTCCCGGGCTTCATTTGCATCAAGCCAGGCGCCGCCATTTTTAAATGTCCGCTAGTGCGGACTCTGTGCCGTGCAGCTACACACGGCACGGACTAGATAGTTTGGACTAGGCTTCCTAGTCCGAACTACCGTTACTCCTCGTGAAACGTGAGGAGTAACGGTAGTTCGGACTAGGAAGCCTAGTCCGAACTACCTAGTCCGTGCCACGTGTAGCTGCGCGGCACGGAGTGCGCACTAGCGGACATTTAAAAATGGCGGCACCTGGCTTTACGCAAATAAAGCCCGGGAAATTCAAATCCCGGGATTCATTTGCAACTCCGGTTCGAACTAGGGTGGTAGTGTAGACATACCCCTTGAGACCAATCCTGGATTGTGTCAAGTGCCCACAACTTCCCTTGAAGGTAAAGGCCTCATGCTTCTGTGTGCATATTGCAAATGGCTTTGGCAAAAAGAAAAGGTTCCCAACTTATACTCTATGGACCACAGGTGCTGCATGAAACCTTGTTGGTGTGCCATGAATGCCTAGCTTGTCACATGATATTGATTCCATGGTTTCCATATGCCAATTTGCATGAGAGAATTTAAAAAACCAACATATATTCAGTAGCTTTGTAACATTGCTTTTCCATGCTGCCAGAGAGATGTTGTATGATTTAAAATGGGAAGTGACGTACTGACCAAGACAATCTCCATTAAAATGTAGACCATTCACTGAAAATCTTTGAGAAACCCTGCATTAAAAGTTACTGGTGCAATACTGAATGTTTCAAAAGAAGACATTCCAAAATCTTTGAATCTAAACCAGCACCCAATGTGTTAAGATAGAGTGTTGAGATAAAGGACGACTTTAAAGGGTACGCAGTATAATTACACCTCTATATGGGTTCAGTCTGGGTAGCGTTATCAGTTGCAGGTTGAGGTTCTAAGTTTGTACTCTCTGACCTTGAGGACTTGTTTGATGCCCTAAGGAAACATTCAACATTGGGATATATACAAAGCCTACTTTTCTTTAACATGTTAAGACCATTAAAATACAGAGACCTGACCTATTTGCTTGGATGCTTATACCCAATATAGTCCCTTGGGCTTTGGCCACTGAAGGCTTCTTTTCACTGGTTTAGTGTGGTAAGTAAAATATAGACTTTACACAAGGCACTAGAGTAAATTTCATTTGTTAACTTCTCCTTTAGGATACATGATAGCAACAATAACTTCATCCAAGGATTTATTTTCAATCTATCTGGTCCCAGATGGAGAACTGGTCTTTGAATAGCAGACTGACTCTCTGAAACACAGACATACAAAAAGCCAGTGCAAGGTTAATCAACCCTAGCAGCCATAGCCCTTTCAGCCAGAAAGTCACAAAAATATCACTGCTGCTCTCTCCTTATTATCTTTTGTATTGTCCTGGGGATGAGTGAGAAAAATGGAATAGGGCTAGCAGGGACCTTGCCCAGCTGTGCAAGATTTCAATCACCATATCACTTTCTGGCATCCTTACCTACAGGTTGTAGGGCACTTTGGCTTCTGTTTCCAGATGTAAAGAGGTCAATCATCAGCCTACCAAACTGATTTACAATGAGTGATGAAAGATGAGTGAGGCCCTTCCATCTATAACAGTCAATTTTGTTAATCCAATTTCTGTCCTATAAACCTTGGTATTCACCTCTCTGTGGGTGGGCAGTCTACACAGAAGCTTTTGTTACACCCCAGACAGGAAAGTCTCTCTCTGGGCTAGGGGTAATTTTTTTGCCTCCAACAAAACAGTGATATTGCAACAAAAACAAAGCAACAGAGAAAACTGTGCTCTAGATCTCAGCAAATCACAACTATATTCCACCTCATGGATGTTCTCTCTTTTTTATGTCCATTTCCTGAAACAAATCAGGAACAATAAAAGTAAATAAAAATAAATAAAATAATTTTTCTGGTGCTACTTTCAAGTAGGAATAAGAGATCCTCCGGAAAAGGGTTTATTTTCCGGAGAATCACGTCTAGACTGGCGCTTTTCTCCGACTTATCCCCAAGCTGGAAAAAAGCGGCAGCCATGTAAATGCAAATGCCGCGGGGGATATTTAAATCCCCCGTGGATTTGCAATTGCGTTGTGTCTCATTAGCATCCCTTTTCCGGAAAGGGATGCCAATGTAGACACAGCCTTAGAGATAGATATCTGTCAGAGGAATGTTATAGGGAAAAATGTGAATTGGATATCCAGAATTGCTGGATAGGTATGATATGAATGCTGGATTACTAAAATATGCCTGCTTATATGATCAAAGTTTCCCATAAACACCAGTGAAAATTGGCATTGTGTTTCTGTGATTAACCATATTCCCCCTTTACAGCCCTTTCTCCCCCATTTTCTGTTAGCATTCTTTGGAAATGAGCTGTGTTACCAGATAGAACTCATCTTCAGTCCAAGCCTGCAATTAACTCATCTGGCACCATATACAGGTGGGACCTCCCTGGTCTGGCACCCTGAGGACCTGAACAAGGGAATTTGCTGGCTCAGAGGAGGTCAGGCCTCAGGATCTCTCAGGGCTCTCTTCCTGTCTGCGGCCCCAGCCCGTGCATTGCTCCCAGCCTTCATCTCTGGACTGCCAGAAAGGCTTATCTCCAGCTGCTAGACTCACTCCAGCCAGCAGGGCTCCCTGCCATGGCTGCCATTCCTGCTCCAGCTGGCAGCTCTCTGTGCCCCTGGCCACCATGACTCTGCTTTCCTGGCCTCTGGAGCTTCTTTCTGGCTTGTACCCTTAGCCACATCCCACTGACTAGGCTCCCTGCCACCAGGTCATGGGCTCTGAGGGCCGCCAGCTGCTGGCAAACTCTGCAATTGGGGCTCACAGACCAGAGAGGTTCAATCTGTAGTTGAGTTTTGTCCTGAATCCAAGATATTCCACAAACCATATCTGTATGTGTGTGCACATGCAAACATGCAAGCACATCAGCTATTATTAGGCACAGAACCGTGATCAGAAAAATTGGCTGGGAAGAGAAAGTAGCAAATTTCCTTTCCTTCTACTCGGCGGTAGTGTAGATGCAGGTATAGTTTTGTCGACAAAAGTCCACTTTTGTCGACAAAACCCTGTAGTCTAGACACACCCAAAAGCTAATGACTGGAGTTGTGGCAATGAAAAAGAAATTGTTACTCACCTTGTGCAGTAACATCTGTTCTTCGAGATGTGTGTCCCCGTGGGTGCTCCACTACAGGTGTCGGGCCCGTCCCGGCGCCACAAACCGGAAAGTCTTCGCTAGCAGTAGCCCCCTCCGGAGGAACACGCATGTGCAGAGCGTCCCGCGGCGTTCGCGCCTTTTCTGTGTCGCGCGGTCCGACCCGCCAGTTCCTCCTAGCCAGAACATCTGAAAGAGACAAAACAGATCTCCGAAGCACGGAGGAGGGTGGGTCGTGGAGCACCCACGGGGACACACATCTCGAAGAACAGATGTTACTGCACAAGGTGAGTAACAATTTCTTCTTCTTCGAGTGATGTCCTCGGGGGTGCTCCACTACAGGTGAGTATGAAGCAGTCATCTAGCTGCTGGTCGTGCTTCGGAATTACTTGTGCACAGAAGAAAGAACTGCCTGAGCGACTGCTATGTCTGCCGCTTTGAAACGGTCAAGGGCATAATGTCGAGCAAACGTGGATGAAGACGACCATGTAGCTGCACGGCATATGTCCCGTAGCGGTACGTTCTTCATGAAAGCCGTGGAGATGGCCATACTCCTGGTTGAATGTGCGGTTGGTGGACAGGGCAGAGGCCTGCCCCTTAGGGTGTAGCAACGAGTGATGCAGTTAACGATATGTGCCGAAATACGTTGTGACGACAGTTGATGACCTTTAGAGCGATTCGCTAGTGATAATAGTAATCGTGGGGACTTCCGGAAGGGACGCGTTCTGTCCAAATAGAATGCCAATGCCCTTCTGAGGTCTAATGTGTGCCAGCGGGCTTCCTCAGGTGTAGCATGTGGTTTGGGGTAGAAGGTAGGAAAGACTATAGGCTCATTGATGTGGAATGACGAATTAACCTTTGGCAGGAAAACTGGATGACATCTAAGTGAGACTCCCTGCTGAGTGAATACTGTGTAGGGAGGATCGGCAGAGAGTGCCGCGAGCTCGGAGACTCGTCGAGCCGAGGCGATCGCAAGGAGAAAGGTAACTTTAATTGTGAGGGTCTGTAAATCACAAGTTGCAAGAGGTTCAATGGTGGGTAGGTAAGAGTGTCCAGGACGAGGGTAAGGTCCCATGGCTGTGAGATAGGTCTATGCGGTGGGTAGAGATTCGAAATACCCTTGAGGAACTTCTTCATAAGTGGATGAGAGAAGACGGAAAAACCCTCTATTGGAGCGTGAAAGGCCAAAATTGCTGCCAAGTGTACTCTTAGGGAAGCAGCAGCCAATCCTTGCGAATGTAAATGAAGTACATAGTCTAGGATGCACTGAATATGTGCCTTGAGAGGATCGATGGTCTGTGATTGGCACCACGTGAAGAAGCGACGCCACTTGTAGAGGTAAGATCGTTGAGTGCTGTGGCGTCTGCTCTGTACTAGTACGTCCCTGACTGCTTGAGAGCAAGTTAGCTCTAGGCCTTGGAGCCAGTTAGGAGCCAAGCTGTCAGGTGCAAACGGTCGATGTCCGGATGGAGAAGATTGCCGTTTTGCTGTGAGATCAAGTTGCTGATCCGTGGAAGTCGTCGAGGTCTGGACACCGACATCTGCATGAGTTGCGTGATCCATGTCTGGTGAGGCCAGAAGGGGGCCACCAGGATTACTGTCGCTGAGTTGGATAGTATCTTCTCTATTACTCGGGGTATCAGTGGAATTGGGGGAAAGGCGTATAAGAGACAGTATGTTCCCCACCTGAGCAGGAAGGCATCCCCCATCGATTGGGTGCCTATGCCCGCTCTTGAGCAGTAAGCGCGACATTTCTTGTTGTCGCGAGTAGCAAAGAGGTCGATCTCTGGGTAGCCCCATAGCTGGAACAGATTGCGGGCTACGGAGTGAAGGAGTTCCCATTCGTGTTGGGAATGGAAGGATCTGCTGAGTGCATCCGCAATTGTATTGGTTTTGCCGGGGAGATAGGAGGCTGTGAGTGTGACGTTGTGACAAATTGCCCAGTTCCAGAGGCGCACTGATTCCGCACACGGGGTCCTGGACCTGGCTCCACCCTGTCGATTGATGTAGTATACAGTGCATATGTTGTCCGTAAGGACCTGAAGAGTGTTTCCCTGTATTTGGTGGACGAAGTGGCGACAAGCGTTGAAAACTGCCCTGAGTTCCAGGAAGTTTATGTGAAGTAGGGATTCTTGGTGAGATCATAAACCTTGGACCCGGTAGTGCAGCATATGCGCCCCCCAGCCTACAAGGGACGCATCCGTGGTAATCTGAATTGACGGGGATTGGATCCGGAAGGGAACACCCGCCAGTGTATCGGCCGGTTGGAGCCACCATGTGAGCGATTCTTTGACACGGGCAGGGACAGGTGTGAGACTGTTGATATTGGTAATGCCCAGTTTGTAGGCTACAAGGAGCCAATGTTGTAGACATCACATGCGGAGGCGAGCGTAGGTTATAACATACGTGGTGGAGGCAATGTGGCCTAACAGCTTCAGGCAGGTAAGGTATGAGACTGTCAGGGCCGTAAGCAAGACGCTCGATAGGTCCCGTATGGCGTCGGCTCTGTCTGTAGGTAGGTACGCCGTAGCGGTGGTAGAGTCTAGTTTGGCTCCAATGAAAACGATGGACTGGGCGGGAACCAGAGTAGATTTTGGAAGATTGATAATTAGTCCAAGAGTCTCGAAGATCCCTTTTGTAGTGGCAACTGCGGTCTCGGCCTCCTGTCTCGAAGGGGCCGCGAGGAGGTAGTCGTCGAGATAAGGAAAGATGGTGATGCCGGCTCGATGGAGGTACTCAGCTACGACTGCCATGGTCTTTGAAAACACTCTTGGGGCTGCGGATAGGCCAAAGGGGAGCACCGTGTATTGGTAATGATCGTCTCCCACGGTAATGTGTAGAAATCTCCTGTGAGCTGGATGGATGGCGATATGGAAGTATGCGTCCTGTAAGTCGAGGGACGCGAACCAATCCCCTCTGTGTAGTGCTGGGATGATGGAACCCAGAGTAACCATCTTGAATCTGTGTTTTCGCAGGTGGCGGTTGAGGCCGCGAAGATCTAGGATCGGTCTCCATCCCCCCGACTTCTTCTCGGTGAGAAAGTACCGGGAATAGAAACCTCTGCCTCGAAACTCAGGAGGGACTATTTCCACCGCACCCATGGTAAGCAGGTGCATGACCTCCTGACGTAGCAGGGATTCGTGAGAGGGGTCCCTGAAAAGGGACAGGGACGGGGGGTTGGTGGGAGGTAAAGTGGAGAATGGAATGGTGAGGCCAGAGGTTACGATCTCCCTGACCCAACGGTCGGTGGTGATGGCGAACCAACGAAGGGAGTAAGGGTTCAGACGGCGGTGAAAGCGCTTGGTTACTCGTATTGGGGATCCCAGTAGGGGGATGGTACGCAGACCCTCGACCAGTCTGTCAAACCTGCTGCCGCGGTTGTTGCTGGTTGTGGTTTTTGTTAGGCTGCTGGCGGCGGCGTTGGGGGCGCTGCCTTTGTCTATGTTGGTCGTAAGGTCTAAAGCGTTGGTTGGAATAAAAAGAAGAAGAAGGAGGAGGCCTTTGTCTGTTATACGGCCAAGCTCTCCTGCGCCTGAAAGGCGGAGTGTACATCCCGAGAGTTCTTAACGTGGTTCGGGAGTCCTTTCCAGAGTGAAACACTTGATCCGTGTTTTGAGCAAACAAGGACACTCGGTCGAACGGAAGGTCTTCCACCTTTGGCTGTAGATCTTTTGGCACAGAGGCCAGGTGGAGCCAAGAGTCACGTCGCATGACAATGGATGTCGCCGTAGAGCGGGAAGCTAAGTCGGCAATATCCAGAGATATCTGGAGTGCATTACGGGCCACTGTGTAGCCCTTCTGTACAATGGATTTCAGTACGTCTCTCTTGGAATGAGGAAGGTGTTGTATCAATGGCACCAACTTCGAGTAGTTATCGAAGTCATGGTTAGCAAGATGGGCAGAGTAGTTTGCCATCCTTAATGTGGCTGTTGCCGACGAATATACCTTCCTGCCGAGCAAGTCCAGACGCTTGGCTTCTTTGTCCGCGGTGGAATTTCTCGCTTGTGTGGACCTTGCCTTTTGTTGAGCTGCATCAACAATGATGGAATTTGGTACGGGGTGAGTGAAAAGAAATTCTGCGTCTTTGGCATCAATAAAGTATTTTCTGTCTGCGTTTATTGGTAGGGGGCATAGATGCCGGGGTTTGCCAGATATCATTAGCTACTTCCAGGATAGCGGCATCAAAGGAGAGAGCTAGTTTTGACTTGCTGGACTGCTGCAAGTTTCTAAGGAGGGCATAGTGTTTTGGTGGGGCCCCAGAGGTGCGTAAGTTTTGAGAATGCGCCACCCGTTTGAAAAGTTCATGAAATTGCTTGTAGTCGTCCGCAAGAGGAGGTTCGTCGTTAAAAACCGCGTCATCTGGGGAAGAAGAAGCGGCATCTGTTGGAGAGGCCACGGGCTGGTGCTCTGCCACCGGCGACTGAGTGGTATCATCATGGGTAGTCGGCCGTGGCGAATATAATTGTTGCCGGTCTGGGGACAAGGGTGAGTGTCTTGTAACTGAACGTGAACGATCAGAATGAGGTGAGGTGTGCACACGAAGGCGAGAACCACGGTGTGAATACTGTGGAGAATACGAAGCGGCGCTCCTGTGGTGATAGTAACGGGAGCGAGGAGGAGATCGTGGGGATCGTGAGCGGTATGAATAACGATACAGGGATCTCGAGTAATATGAGCGGTGATAGTGAGGCGGTGTAATGGATCGCCTTGGGGATCTGTAATAGCGATGCGTCGGGGAATAATCGTAGTAATGATCCCGCCGTCTTTGAGGTGGTGAGAGCGATGGTCCAGGAGAGAAGGTTGCTCTATCTGAACCTGGAGAAGGTGTGCGAGGATGGTGGGTCTTCCTTTGTGCCTTAGTCGGTACCGCCGTGGATGGTAGTGTCTGGGGGACCGGGCTACCCGGAATGGAGGCAACTGAGGCAACTTCCGAGACTTTCCCCGGAAGGTGTGGTGACCTAGGTGCCGAAGATGGGGATGGTGGAGCCGTGTCACTCTCAGAGACATGGGGTTGTAGGGCCGCAAGGGCTGGTGCCGCAACCACACACGGAGCCGGCTCAGCCGCGCACGATGGTTGGTCGGTGCGTATTGGTGCCGACGTGCCCTGAGCGCGTGGGATAACTGCATCACTAGGTCTTGAATGGGAAGACCTAGGTGCCGAGTGTTTCTTCGGTGCCGTATCTGGTGCCTTAGGTGGCTGTGGCTTAGACTTCGGTGCCTGCTTAGGCTTCGGTGCCGGGGTCGACTCCCGGTGCCGTCTCAGCCTGGAAGCGATCATGAGGCAACGGTGCCGAGCGCCTCGGTGCCGAGGACCGCACCGTATCTGGCTGCAGTGCCATTCGGAGACTCGGTGCCGCCGATGATGGTGCCGATTCCGGGTGGCCCAGCGGGACCGATATCACTGATAGCGCGGGACTCGGCGCTGATGTGCTGCGGGCTTTCGATAATTTGACCGCTCCCTGCGCGGGAGGGTGGCCCGACGAGCCTCGTGCGTCTGTAGCACTTGGGCTCTTGGACGGAGCGGCGCCTCTCCCGTCCTTAGGCTTCTGTGCCCCCGAATCCTCTCATTGTGTTGCTGACGGGGGCTGGAGGGCCTTATTGAAAAGCAGCATTTTCAGGCGCATTTCTCTGTCGCGCCTTGTGCGTGCGGTTAACTTGGCACAGTGGTCACATTTCTGGGGGATGTGGCCCTCTCCTAGGCAGTGAATGCAACGGGAGTGGCCATCAGAGACGGGCATGGCCTCTCCACACGAGGCACATTTCTTAAATCCCGGAGAGCCGGGCTTGTCTGCTGAAGAGGTCTCCGGGGAAAGATCAACTTGAGGGGCTCGCCGGAGCGTGCCTCACAGTTTATAATGGGAAAGGAGTATTTTTTTTAAACTATCAACTATTAACTAACTAATCTAAGCAATAACTGACTAACACTAAGTAGGAAGGGGCTAACTGGGAAGAATATCTAAATATATCAACGATTTCTCCTCAGGAGAGGAGCGTGTTCCAAATCCGTCTGCGGCCGTGGACAGTTAGGAGGAACTGGCGGGTCGGACCGCGCGATGCAGAAAAGGCGCAAACGCCGCGGGACGCTCTGCACATGCGCAGTCCTCCGGAGGGGGCTACTGCTAGCGAAGACTTTCCGGTTTGCGGCGCCGGGACGGGCCCGACACCTGTAGTGGAGCACCCACGGGGACATCACTCGAAGAAGAAACACTACTTTCAGATGCAAAACGTAAGAATTGTTGGAGGATGGTAAAAATAGGAATGCTTTGAAGACAGTCTCCATTCTGACTGATTAGATGCTTCAGGCAGGGTCATGCTCTGCCTGTCCTGAATTCTCTGACACTAGAAAGACATTGGAAATGGGTTGCAAAGCTCTGATCTGAAGTAGATCATTGATAATGAGTTGTTATTGCCTTTTCATGTCCGTGGGTTGCTGAGTCTCGGAATGGGACAAGGCTTGTTCTTGTAATTTTTGCACAGTTCCAGAGGCTACCGCATCCAGAGAACATGGAGATGAGGAAGAGATAACTGCTTAATGAAGAGCCCATAGTTTTTCCTCTAGTACTGCCCAACTCTTTTCTTTCTAAAGGAAGGTAAGCTGAGGCTTCTAGGAATGTAAAAGGTTAACCACTAGGGGCTGGAGCAGTTCTGCTTAACCAGGGCAGAGGGCTGCTCCAGCACTGCAGGAACCATCACAAGCAGAGGCTGCTCTGGGCTCTGCCCTATCTGAGACAGGCCCAGTCCAGCCTCTCTGCTGAAGGTGCATGCTGCAGCTCCCTGGGAGTGAGGCTGGCAGGGACTGGCAGCCCTCCACCCAGGGAAGCTGTTCTGCAGGCTCTGCAGTGTAAAGCTAAGCTTTATAATACAGAGATCCTCAGTATGGGTAACCGCTAAAAATCTTAGTAGTCACATTGTTACCTTTTTAAATGATTTTGTACATGCCTATAGGCTTCCCTACCCAGACTCGGGTGTGAAAAGAAATTGGAGTTCCTGCTCTTTGGGATAGGAAACTGTCTCTTATACATGTGCACAGTGCTAATCAAAAGGGGTCATCTAATCACTGCATGAGCTCTAGACATTAATAGAATGCAAATCATTATTAATGATCCTACTTGATTACAAACAGGTTGTGATGCCAGGGTAAATCAAAGAAGTTCTTTGATATTAGAAGTATGCCAGTATAGTGAGTTTATAATGCAGTAGGTTAGTATATTATTTGTGTTATTTTGACAAGACATGGGGATGATATTCTAGGTTTTTTGGGGGAGAGGGGAATACAGCCATACATTTTCATAGCTTGGAAACATTATTAAACGGAATGTTCATCAATGGAGAGGAACTCATCCTATAGTTATAGCCCTAGCACGAGTACTTCTAACTGTTGTTGAGCTGCAAATTTCCCTATCGTTAGTAAGCAACCAAGGAAAAATAACTTCAAGCTTTCCTGCTTTGGCAAAAACCCAAATTGAACTATTACAAAATTTAAAAACAGGAAGGGTCATAGAAATGTCAAAAAGCATTCCGTTCAGGTCAGCAAGAATTGTCATCTACATTGATCAGAGTGATTTACCATATATACTCGTTCATAAGCTGCAGTGAACAGCAACATATTTTCTAATTGGAGAAAAAATCAAATTATACATGGTATTTTAAATTAATGTTCTTCATTTGATAAAGATCTGAACTAAGTAGGTTTCAGCTCATAATATTGATGTTTGGTCTGTGATCTCAAGTTTGAAAAACTTCAGAAAAATATTTTCTCCTGAGGGGGGGTTGTTTTTGTTTGTTTTTTGTTATCAAAGCTATGTCGAGACTTCAGGCTCCTTTCAGAAGTAGCTTTTCCAAAAGAGATCTTCTGGAAAAACTTCTTTTGAAAGAGAGCATCCACACAGCAAAAGCACATTTAAGTTGTGATTACTATGGGCGGAGTGGCCACCAGGGAACCTGTACATTTTCCTGGAGGCCACTTTTTTAACAAAAAAAAGTTCTTTCCCAGCCATACATGCCTTTTTCCAAAAGAGCTCTTGCGGAAAAAGGCTTCTTCCTTGTAGAAAGAAGTTACTGCTGTTGGAAAACCCCTTGCGTTCTTTTGACTTTCTGTTGAAAGAACGCAATTGCAGTGTGGACGTAACTGTAGTTTTTGTGGACATAAGTGCAGTACAGACAGACCCCGAGAGAGAGAATCTGATTATCTGGTCTTTTTTAAAAGCTTGGAGTACTGCCTTCATTTGTGCAACAAACTAGATTTTTTTTTTAAAAAAAAGGAAGAAATACAGAGTTTCGTGAACATCACTTTCTATTTAAAAATATTAAGTGTTTATTACAACACTAGAAACAAAATGAATGAAATGTACATAGAACAAAGGAACTTAAAAAGTAACTTCAAGGAAAAAATTCTGGGTCCAAACTACTTTGGAATAGTCGGTGACCAGAATTTCAGTGCATATTTAATTTAGATTCTGTGTTTTATTTAGTATAGCTTCTCTAGCAGGAAAGCAACATTTGAACATATAGCTCCTTGTATGGTTTTCATACTGAAGTTTTACAGAATAAATCTGCACCATGAGATTGTTTGCTTTGGTTACTGAACTGGAGAATTATATTGTAGTTAACCATGTAACAGTGCTGAGTATAATGTTTCATGTAAAGTTGTTTTTACATAGTATCTCACTGTTTTGGGGCATTATTCGTACTGTTCTGCTCTTTGTGAATGTAGCTCTTCACACATATACAATACTGAATGGAGAGCAAGAGGGAACAGCAACAGTTAAAAAAGGGATCTTAGGAGAGTCAACCTAAATGTTATGAAGCTTCAGGGAGTAGCCGAGTTTGTCTGTTACAGAAAAAAACAACAAATGGTCCAGTAGCACTTTATAGACCAACAAAACACGTAGATGGTAATGTGAGCTTTCGTGGGCACAGACCACTTCTTCAGATGACCAGAGTTATCTGGTTATGAAGATTTATAGCCTCAGCCTTTGGCACCCATTATACTTTGCTGTCAATGGCTAATATCTATGGACAGAATCCAGCAACCTGTAGCAGCATTATTTTCTATTCTGATATCTACTTTGATATTCCAGAGTCTGAAGGAAGCATGTAATTTAAAGGGTCTAAACTACAAAATTTGTACCATGCATTAACACGGTGATGATCAATCACATTCCAGTTCTCCCTGCCTCCTGCTTTCCCCCCTCTAGCTCTCTCTTGTCACAGAGACAGAGATATTTTATGTTCTGGAGATAATGAGATACATCTGTTGCCTGGGTGAAACAGAACTGCTCAGCACCTGAGAAATATTCTATAAAGGGTCCTAACACTGAGCAACAGTGTTCCATAAAATTAATAGGTCCTTGGAACAGAAAACATGAGTTATTTTTGCAGCATATGCAAATACCAGCCCCATTTCTACTCCTTTGTAAACTCAAAGTGATCATGCCCCTCACTATTTTGTTAATTCTTCTCCTTTTCTGTTCTGCTAAAATCCTGTTCTAAATAAACTTCTCTGATACCACAGGTTGGGCCTCTCTGGTCTGGCACCCTCAGGACCAAACCAGTCCTGGATGAGGGATTTTGCCAGGCCAAGGGAGATCATTTCTGGACCCCAGTCACTGGCCCCCTGACCTCCTAGCTGGCTCCCCAACTCCTGCTGGCCCCACTATGTGCTGACCCCGCTGAGTTGACATCGCTGTCATGCCTCTGCGACCCGCTGGGCAGCCATGTGCACAGTGCAGAAGCTCCCGGATCTGCAGGGCAGCAATGCGTGCTGCTCCTGGACCCACAAGGCACCCACACATTGGGTCTCCCAACCCCACTGGGCAGCCCCGCTACCACATGCTGGGTGGCCCTGCTGTCAGCTGACTACAGGCAGCCCACTGCCCTGCTGGCCCTGCTGCGATCATAGATACTGGCCCTCCACCGGGACTCCCTGGGCCAGCCCATGAATGTTGCTGGACCAGAGAATCCTGGCTAAGAGAGTTTCAACCTGTATTATTTAAAGATAACACAAAATAATTAGACAAGTGCACTCTGAGGTTGCTCTAAATTACAGAAGGGATTGAATCAATGCAGACCTGCACCTAGAAACAGAGAATGACAAATGGCTCTTTTGTGCCCCACAATTATGAAACTAGTCTAATTCAGATTATTGAATGTGACAGACAAGTTTTCCTTCAGTGCCATGGGGTGATGCAATAGCAGCATCCCCACCAGTCAAGTTGGATGTGCATAAGGAGAATGACCCTAATTTACATTATCCACTGTTCCAGATAACGACAGGGAGACCAGTGATCTTTCTAGCTTATTATGGTGTCTTCTAACGATGGCCAGTGTCAGATCTCTCAGAGGAGAAAAAGAACAGGGCAATTTTGTCCACTCCCACCTTCCAGCAGTCAACGCTTCAAGAACATCCAGAGCATGGGTTGGATTTCTTTCCATCTTGGCCAATCCTCCATGTACTTATCTAATACATTTTGGACCAGTTACAACTTCAGCCTTCACAACATCCACTGGCAATGAGTTACATGAATTGACTGTATTGTGTACATAAGCGCTACTTTTTGTTTGTTTTAAACCAGCTGCCTATTTATTTCATTTGGTGACCTCTAGTTTGTCTGGTATATGAAGGTGTAAATAACATTTCCTTATTAACTCTCTCCACATTATTCATGCTTTATAGACCAGTTCTCATTATAACAAATTTTACCTGTACAAAAAAAGTAGAACAAATAGAAGCTACTAAGAAAGTGTACATATGACTGTGACATAACCACTACTATGTATCAGACATATAGTTTACTGAATTGCCAATTTTTATATGAAAGAAAACAACCTTTTTGCATATGAACCCTATTTCTACAAGAAAATGTCTACTACTTTATAAATGATGTCCTGTATGGTTATTTAAAGGTTTTATCTCAAACAGGCTGTGAAAAAGTCTTCTGATATCTATTTTAAGCTCAAGAAAATATAGCGCAAACTTTCTCACATCATCCTGCTAATTACCTCAGTCAAAGGATGCTACAATCAAAATAATTATGCAAATTCCAAATCTGCCATTGACATCAGTGGTGCAACCTGCTGTAAACAGATACAACCCATAGTTAACTTAGTATTGATTATTTCCCATTTTAAAACTATCAATCTACCAAATTCATATCCTGTATAAAAATGTATGTGTATATGGTGCTGTTCTTGAAAAACTACTAGTTCAGTGACTATTTCTTTCTAAGATTTTTTAAAAAATATGTGCTGCTTAATAAAATAGCAGCAAAAAGATCAGATTGCAGAAGACAGCTCTGCAATTAATACATTTATTTTATTGAAACACACAAGTCAATTTCAAACACATTAAAATGGAAACGAATCTGGCACTGTGCTTATACTACGTGCATATAAACTTCACTGTTCTTAAAGACCTCTCTTCATTTACTGGCAATGTTGTTAAGGTTAGCATCTGCACCTCTTCATAACTTATGTTAAAAATGTTGAAATTCAGTGTCAATTCTTTGTTCATAGATCTGGGACAACCGTAACTGCCTTTCCCCTTTCATGGTCCACTGAGGGTGTGTCTAGACTACAGGTTTTTGTTTTTTTTTTAAAGTGGACTTTTTCCAAAAAAAACCTTCCCCTGCATCTAGAATGAGGAGTAACGGTAGTTCGAACTAGGTTTCCTAGGTCGAACTACCTAGTTCGTGCCCCGTGTAGCTGCGCTGCACAGGGTTCAAACCAGCGGGGTTTTAAAAATGGCGGCTCCCCGCTTATGCAAATGAAGCTCGGGAAATTCAAATCCTGGGCTTCATTTGCAAGTGCGGTATGCCTACATTACCCCGCTAGTTCAAACTAGCGGGGTAGTGTAGACATACCCTTACAGATTTGGCAATCATCATACATGATCAAAACAGACATAAAAAAGTCCTTAAAACCCCACAACTAAAAACCATTAAAGGAAAGTTTTATATTGACAGTAAACATCCCTTTAATAACAAAGGGTTGTCTACACAGCACAATTATTTGAAAATAATGGCCATTATTTCAAATTAACAATGTGAGTGTCTACACAAGAATTCTGTTATTTCAAAATAAATTCAAAATAATAGAAGTCTTTTTCTGACTTTTGTAAACCTCATTCTACAAGGAATAATGCCTATTCCGAAATAGCTATTTCAGAGTAGCAGTAGTGTAGACACACAACTACTTCTATTTTAAAATAGCTCCTCCCCAGGGCCATTTAAAGTAATTATTCCTCAGTGACTCCTGGGGCTCTAAATTGAGGCAGCACATCCACATTAGGGAAACCTGCCTTGGATTAATTTTGAGGTTTCTCTGTAGTGTAGATGCGCTATTTCAAAATAAGCTATTTCGGAAATAAATCCAAAATAACTTATTTTGAAATAAGTGTGCTGTTGTAGACATATCCAAAGATATCTTGAATAGTGGTGTTTGTGACAATAAACCTTTGGAACTGAGTCAAGATAAGCACCAAAAATTAGAGTAGATTCTATGAATACGAGAAAGGATTTGTTTGGATGGTTATTGGAGTGGGGTGGTTCTGATGTTAACCAATGCAGTTTACTAAAGATTAGGTTACTGAATTATAAGCAGAGGTCATATAAGGTAGCCTTAAAATATTTGTTTTTTGCTTAGTAATCACACCAGCATGTCTCACATTAACACTCTAGAAGAAGTCCTATTTCTACTCTAAAATGCAGTCTTGTGATATTTTCTGTATTATCAGGAGTGAAAATGATAAAGATTCTGCAAGACATTTCATGAACTTTTCTAGTTATAAGAGCTCTTATGAAAATATTGGTGCATTCTAGAGTGTGCTCTTACGACCAAGATTAGACCTTGTTTCAACAGAAAGAAACTTTCTTTTAATCAAATTGGAACATCAGTAATTCATAACATGAAAGGAAATGCTAGTGGTTTTTCCTTCTTTCCAAATTTCTATCAAAATGAGCAGGTGGGCTCTCTCATCTATGATGAGATAAGTTTGATAATAGTGACACAGCAGGGAGGCTGAAGAGCCTGGCTGTTTGAACTGTACAAAGACAGAGTCCCACAGATATCCGCGCCAAAAAGGTCTTTCTGCAAGAGTTAGTACTGGAACCTGTTAGAGGCAGGCAGAGGACTATAGATGATAAATACAACAGTCTCCCACAAAGGTTTTTAAAGAATGAATATATAAACAACTGATAAGAACAACAAACTGACTTTTTACAAACTAACTTAATCCAACCTGGATTATAGAAATTACTGTAAACAAGGCATATGGAAGTATCCCTTAAGACTTACAGAGCCCAGCTTCTCTGGACTCAGACACCTAGCACAAATAATACACATTTATAGCAGCAAAGGCCCACTATGGAGGAGCATGAGGGTGAAAGAAATTGTGGATTCCTTGTAGTTAACTAAGTTAAAAATTGCTCAGGAGTCAAGACTGTTCAGAAGAAATACAACCAACCAAACAAACTCAGAGCAGATGGCCAAAAGAAAAAAAATACCCTCAAGGTATAATGGCAAGATATTTTTCAGATGGAGGAAAGTCAGAGCTGCTGAAGTGTTTCGTAAGAGCACAATGCTGGTACAGATAAAGATATTTCCCCTTTTTTCCCTATTCATGAATGAATTCATTAAAAATAAACTGATATTAACATTAAAATATTATATTATGTGCTAAATATAGTATTAAACAAGGGGGATTTCATGGAATCTAATCCAGTGATTAAAGGAAGTTATATGTGTAAAAGGGAAGTCAGTGGTGGGCAATATTCATCACTCAAACCAGATACGGTTCACCAGGGTTAGCCCTTGGCAGGCTGTCGGTGGTTTAGTTATCTATGAGTCTGAAAGTACAGCTGCTTGCAACTCCCATTGGCTGAGGATCACCATTCCCAGCCACGGAGAACTGCAGTAAGTGGCGAGGAGTCCTGTGGCACCTTATAGACTAACTAAAGTGTAGGAGCATAAGCTTTCATGGGCAAAGACCCACTTTGTCAGATGCATGTGAGTGGTATCCAAGTCCGCACCACTTCCCACAGCTCCCTTTGGCCAGGAACAGCCATTTGTGGCCAACAGGGGCAGCAAGCAGATGCATAGGTAAATAAAGTGGTGGCAGTCTGCCAAGGACTAAACCTGGTGAACTCTAGCTAGCCACAGGCCACTTATCTTCCTCCTCCCTCTCCCCCACTGTTATTGATACAACTTTAAATAAAATATGGACAATCCTGTCCAATCCTGGATACAAAATGTATGCATTCTTATAGGGATCAGTCTTGGCTACAGTTCTGTTCAATATCTTCATTAATGATTTAGATAATGGCACACAGAGTACAACTATAAAGTTTATGGATGATATCAAGCTGGGTGGGTTGCAAGTGCTTTGGCGGATAAGATTACAATTCAAAATGATTTCAATTTATTAAGCACAAATGCAAAGTATGCTACATAGAAAATGGGAAATGACTGCCTGTGAAGGAGAGCTGTGGAAAAGGTCATGGCAGATCACAGAGTCAGTGTAACATTGCATTAAAAAAAGCAAACATCATTCTGGGTTCTGTTAGCAGATATGTTGTAAACAAAACATGATCAAGTACTTATTTCACTGTGCACCACACAGTAGGTCTCAACTATGTACAGTAAGGGTTTGGTAAGACTAACACAGTGTACAATGTAGCCACCTTATCAGAATAAATTCTAAGCATACATCCAGTGTTCCTAAGTCTAAGTAAATGGGAAAGGATGTTGTAGTGGGAATATTGGGACATTTCAGAACAATGGCTATGAAGAAAGCTACAGAATCTGTGGGATTAGTTAGAATGCTTTGGGAATATACCAGGGACACCAGAACAGGTTCCAAAGGTAACAAATCATCCAGAACAAGCAGCTTTCTGTATTGATAATATACTAATTTTCAAAACTGAGTTCTATAGAACCATTTGGGTAGTCCACTCAAAGACACTTTGAGAACTAAGTAGAAGGAGGACACTGGATACTTGAGACAAAAGACTGGTTCAATAACTTTAATTCATCTGAGACCTGTGGTAACTCTTTGCACAAGGAGGTTAATATCGTGAATAGGAGACTGATTTATCTGGATATTCTAATTTTAAGAAATCCCATCCTAGGTTAACTCCACTGACTATGCATATAGAAACTATCATGACTAAAGAGAGGTTATCAAATATACCTCTGTCACAGTCTGCCTGGGACAGGGATTTCTTTAACACCTTATCTTTGAAATGATGCATTGATTCTAATATTCTGTATGAATGTTTTTCTTCATTTCTACAGTAGATAATTTGGGGACAGATTCTGTAACCCTTATTCATAAAGCAGTTTCAGTGGAATTGATCATGTGAGTAAGAGTTACCTGATCACATTGTTGGTTCTCTTGAAAAAGTTCAGAAAAAGCATGATCAAGAGAATAGGGAGAAGGGGAAAAAGGGAAAGTAAAATGATTTGGGAGGACTGAACATATGGGCTGTGTCTAGACTGGCAAGTTTTTCCGCAAAAGCAACTGCCAGCTGTCTACACTGGCCGCTTAAATTTCCGCAAGAACACTGATGATCTCATGTAAGAAATCAGTGCTTCTTGCAGAAATACTATGCTGCTCCCGTTAGGGCAAAAGTCCTTTTGCGCAAAAGTTTTTGTGCAAAAGGGCCAGTGTAGACAGCTCAGATTTGTTTTGCGCAAAAAAGGTCCGATCGCAAAAATGGCGATCAGGGCTTTTTTGAGCAAAAGCATGTCTAGATTGGCACAGATGCTTTTCCGCAAAAAGTGCTTTTGCAGAAAAGCGTCCATGCCAATCTAGACGCTCTTTTCCGCAAATGCTTTTAACAGAAAACTTTTCCGTTAAAAGCATTTGTGGAAAATCATGCTATTCTAGATGTAACCATGATGAGTGATAGTACCATGTTTTAAATGCCTATATATCAGAGCATATTGCCTTTGTAAGGTATCCTCACAAAAAGAAAATCCAAACAGCATACCTAAATATAACCATTCTTACCAAACACAAATGCAGGATTTTGAAAGGTTCCTGAAACCATTCTGGCTAACCCCTCTCACTCATCATCAGACTAACATTTTAAAGAACACTCCATGCCCACCATGTCATGTAAGAAGTAACTTACACTCTTCATGGAAGAAATATACTGCCTCATGTGAAGAGTTAAGTTTAATACTGTAACTGTAGCAATTCGGATTTTGGTTTGCTTGCCTCATCTTCTTTTAACCAAACACTCCTGTGAAAGTGTAGATTAAACAATAACTGTAGTTCAAGATTTCCATATGAAACAATGTATTTCTTATCTAGTGCTGCTGCTATGGATTTTGATATTGTTTCTTCTAGAGTCCAGCCAAATGTGCCTTTTCTGCATTATAAAATCTTTTGTCGGTACATACACAGATCACATAAATGTGACAGTGTAACTGTGCATAAAAATACATTGTTTCTCTTATCAGGTCACAGTTAACCATAGGTTATGACCATGTTTAATAACTTTAAAAATATTCTCATGTGATAAAATTATCCAGGGTAGTCAATGCATGACCAGTGACCACTAAAGCACATTACCCACAATCATGTTCAAGGTGAGGTGCTTCTAAGAAACTGGATTCTGTTGGAATATTTTAGGAGAGGCCACTCAGTCAGGGTATGTCTACACTACCACCCTAGTTCGAACTAGGGTGGTTAATGTAGGCAACCGGAGTTGCAAATGAAGCCCGGGATTTGAATTTCCCGGGCTTCATTTGCATATTGCCGGGCACCGCCATTTTTAAATGTCCGCTAGTTTGGACTCCGTGCCCGCGGCTACACGCGGCACGAACTAGGTAGTTCGGATTAGGCTTCCTATTCCGAACTACCGTTACTCCTCGTGCACTTTCCCACCAGATCTTGCAGTAAAGCACACATACCTCAATTGTTTCTGGTTATACATTTTGCTTTTGCTTAAAGCTATTATATTAGAATTGTCTATTATCTTTAGGGATCTTCTTGCAAGTTAAAACCAGATTTTACTATATCCAAATAGTTACACTGCTTATGTTAGCTAAAAAAACAAACAAAAAACCCACCCTCATGCACTACGTTAGTGTTTCTTAAACTTTTTAAGACCGAAGAACACCAAGGATTTTTTGTTGAGCTGCAGAACACAGTTTAAGAGACACTGCACTGCATGGGTCATTATACTGTATTTTGCTTGTAAAACTGGAGTTACCCATGCTACTTCCAAACTTCAATGAAATACATAGCAGCCCTTTTATGACATTAACTCTTACTCACAGATTGCTATGCACTAAACTACATCCCAATGTATCCAAGCCCCTGTTTCACCAGCCCCATCACAATTATTCAAATTATGGATGCTTTTATCAGTGTGAATCACCAAGCCAATGTCTTGCTTGGTGTATAGGGTCACACTCACCTCACCTAAACTCAGTTTGTGGTGGGTCTTCAGAACTCAGCCCTCCAGCCAAGGAATCAAAACTGTTTGTGGGGTAAACTGTCCAATAGGGACGGTTGGCCTTTCTTTTCTTATAGCCCCCTCTGGGCTCAGGTCCTTACTCAGTCCAGCAGTCTTTAAATGGTCTCAGCCCTGGTATCAAGCCACGTCTCTACCTGAAAGCAATGCCTTTGCCCTTTCTGGGCCACTAAACCATTCGGTTTCCCTTTTGAGAGTTCATCAAAGTCCAGGCCACTGCCTTAGTCACTAATGGGGTTGGGGGGGCACTCACTACTCCAGCCCCTATAAATATAAGCCATCTACCACATTCTTTTAACTGAACTGAGTTACTGCTAGGATTTCCTGGGCCACTTCCCCATGGCCCCAGCATATTCCTCACCCTTACCTCAGGCCTCCTCCTGGGAACTATTTCCTGCTCTCCTAGTCCCTATTAACAATTGCTCTGTCCATGGTCCTGGGGATTCTTCAATCAGCTCAGAACACAATCTTCCTCTAGAGCTCCTGGCAGCAATGGTTCTCTGCTCTGCACTGCAGCTCTTTTTATAATAGACTACTGGGCCCTGATTGGTTGCATCCCACACAGCCACCAGTAGACAAATTGGTGGACCCTCTTCACTTCTCATTTTCTGGGGCATGGCGATCATGTCTTGAATAGGGAGCCGCAGGCCTAGTCTTTTTTAATATCCTCCAAAGTATTGGTAATTTTTATGCTTTACTTTATTTTTTCCAATATCATCATACTCAAGAAATGAGAGCATGGAGGAGATGTAGAGTATACAGAAAAGGGGTCTAGATTAACTGTGTGTGGTGCTTGAAAGGAAGGTATACCTCAGAATGCAAAATTCAGTGTGAGTCCTTCAGTTTAATATAGTATAAAACTATTCAGCTTCAGCTTGCAAATACATGGCTGCCAGGAGAAAAGTAGACAAAAACAAAATCAAGGGAACATAAGCATATTATTCCATCAGTTGAAATTTTTGTCGTGAACCTTTGTTATTTTTCACCCAATATTGACAAAGTACTCTTATTAGCCAGTAGAGGGAAATGTTACCCCAAGATACTCAAATATTTCCTATTTCCCTATTTACATTAGTAGGAAGTAGAAAATGAAATAATAAAATGCAGCACAAATATTTTCCTTTGAATTTTGTTAATGTACCAAAAGTGTAAGGTCCCTGGCAACCAGAATTAATTTATTAGGATCTGATTTAATTACTTTAAGTAGCTATATAGATTTAGTCAGTTTTCTGCTGTGAAACAGACTATTGATTTCAAGACAGAAAATTAGCACTATTTGTAGAGTAAGGTCAACTCAATATTTTCTATATACAGAAACAAGTCAGACATGGTTATGCGAGAATGATTTTCCATGATTAAAAAAGGAATTCCTAACTTAAAAGAATGGAGTCCCCAATAACCAAGGAAATAACATAGTGGTTGTGCTTTGATCATTTAAAAATGGGGAAAAAAAACCATAAGAAAAATATGTTTGCTTTCGATGCTAACTACAGCATCACATATACCTAAGAGTTAAAGTCCTCACAAGCCCATTGTAAGTGTAAAAAAGCTCCTGTGAGTTAAAAGTTAAATGTAAAAGAAAACCAGACATTCAGGAGGAAGCATCTCTCAGGAGGTGACCCTTGTTTCTGGAGTCTTTACTATGCAGAGGAGAATGTTTTGATGGGTACAGCAGAATACTGTAGCTGAAATGACAGACATAAGGTGTACAAAGGGTTCATGGGGTGATACCAGCCTCAACACCTAATTCTTTTATGATGCCCAACCAAAGATAAATAGAATCATAGAATCATAGAGGTGGAAGAGACCTCAGGAGGTGATCAAGTCCAGTCCCCTGCCCAAGGCAGGACCAATCCCAACTAAATCAACCCAGCCAGGGCTTTGTCAAGCCAAGACTTAAAAACTTCTAGGGATGGAGATTACACCACCTCCTTAGGTAACCCATTCCAGTGCTTCACCTCCCTCCTAGTGAAATAGTGTATCCTAATATCCAACCTAGACCTCTCCCAAATAGTACACATAAAGATCAAAGGACAAGTATGTTATTTGGTGTTGCATAGAGTCACAACGTAATGCTGCAGGTTCACAAAAACCCTGTATTCCAGGATCCTGGTGAAGAATTTGGATGCACTTCCATTGTGCTGAACATTGTAATTTGAAACTTCTCTTGGTTTGGTCATACTAGCTTGGCCAGCAAACAAAGAACTAAATCATCTTCCTGCTGCCTGTGCCTAAATAAGCTTGACTAAAAGTTATCTCTAGGGCACTTATTGGGTCCTCTGGTATCCACATGCTGACTGAAGGCTTTCATTAACTTTAGATGAGCTCAAAGGAGTCATATAATATGATTTGAATATGATCTACTGAAATGGAGCTGCCTGGCCATCACCGTTTTTATTCACGTTGGATATTAGATCTCTTCCTATCACTCTGCATTTAAAATGTATAATTGTTTTGATTGTGCATGAATTTAGTTTAGTAAGATAATTGTTCCCATGGGCCTGCATAATTGACTTCAAGTTAAGCCTTGCTTTCTTACTCCTGCTCCAAACGGTGGAGAATGTTTACATGCAGTTTCACTATGCATTCCCCTTTCCTTCAGAGAAGTTAGCAAAAATATATTTTATTGTCATATTGTTCCTTTAATCTGTCCTACAGGAAGTTGTTTATTGAAACATAACATGATAGACAAAATTAGTTAGGTTTGATGACTCAAAGCAAAGCCATTGAAAGAATAGTATAATACCTACATGGGCACAAAATATTTTGTTCCATTACTGAAGGAAAATCCAAGTAAAATTATTACCTTATCTTCACTTTGGGTACGTCTAGACTACAGGCTTTTGTTGACAGAGGCTTTGTCGACAGATATTGTAGACAAAGCTTCTGTCGACAAAGAGTGTCTAGACTACATCCAGTTCTGTCGACAAAGCAAGCCACTTTGTCGACATGAGAGTGTAGACACAAAGGACAGTGTAGATGCAATAATGCCTTCTGTCCACAGAACTCTGTCGACAAAAGGCGTTATTCCTCATAGAATGAGGTTTACCTCCATCGACAAAACTGCCGAGTTCTGTCGATGTTATGTAGACAGAGCTCGGCAGTTCTGTAGAAGCAGGTATAGTTTTGTCGACAAAAGTCCACTTTTGTCAACAAAAACCTGTAGTGTAGACACACCCTTTGTGGGGGACAATGCTGCCATGTCAGAACTCATCTTAGATGCCTTACTGAACAGGAGTGAAACTTTTCTACCCTGTATCTCTTTCCAAGTGTTAATATGTTCTTCACTCCTGTCATATATTTAGTGAAAAATTATTTCAAGTGTGTGTTCAATTAGTCCAATACTTCCATCTAGAAACCAAAAGAAATGCCACCGACATCATTATTTGCAAAATTTGGTTCATGAAAGAATTCATTGATCATGTTTGCATTTTTGTGCACAAGGGCTAGAAGAAAGGCAACATATATGAGTTTGCTTGAAGGTTTAAGAAACTCAAATTTCCAAGGAGAACTCAGTCCTATGGTTCCTTTCTATACATACAACATCCTCTAAAATCTTGCCTTAATACATTCCAGGATACACTCATTTCATTTAAATTAATCTTTGTGTTTTCTAGAGGGCTAGTTTTAAGAGAAAACTCTTAGGTGGAGCAAGGTAGTCCAACTGGACCAGATTATACTGAACAAGTTAAAACCATTCTCCATGAATTTAAAAAATGCACTGATTCTCTAAGCTTGGGCGCTTTTTTTTTCCAGCTGTGGTTGAGATTCCATTAAAAAAAAATTCTCATGCTTTTTAACCCACAAAGACTGCTGCATCTCTCTGGCTGGTAAGAAACTAAGGAGAAGCAGCAGAAGGGAAAGGCCTTGGAAGGAGGCAAGAAGATGGCATATTGGGACTAGCACAGGGAACTGAGGAGTGTGAAAAAAAGGTTCAGGATTAGGGGATAAAGTTACTGCTGTTTCTTACATTCTGAAACTGCTTTGCCCATCTGCAAAGGGTTCACTCCTCTGCAGCCAAGGGCATGTCTGTAACTTTTGGCCCTTCTGCGGAGGTGAAGGTATTCCTAAAAGATTTCTGGTACATTGCCTGGGACCAGGTGTCGTCTTACCTCTTGCTGTGGCTACTGTGGACTGGGGAGACCCAGGCCCACCCACTCCTTGGGGTCCCGTCCCAAGGACCCTGTGAGTAGCAGTTACCTGCTCAGAGTCTTTAGTACCTTTTGCTACCTTGCTCCCTGGGCCACTTCCCCAAGATGCTGCTCCATTCTACTCTTACTCTCTCTCCCTCTCTCTCTCCAGAAAAAACAGGACTATATAGCACTTTAAAGACTAACAAGATGGTTTATTAGGTGATGAGCTTTCGTGGGCCAGACCCATTTCCTCAGATCAAATTGTAGAAGAAAATAGGCATGACCATATATACCAAAGGGATACAATAAAAAAAAAGTGAACACATAAAAAGGACAAATCAAATTTCAGAACAGAGGGGGATGGGGGGGAAGGTAAATGTCTGTGAGCTAATGATATTAGAGGTGATAATTGGGGAAGCTAATTAGCATCTTTGTTAAGACCCCGGCGTAAAAATAACTTTTCTGTAGTACTGAATATAGGGAGAAAACCTATCTGAGCCTCATAGCCTGGACCCAGACCACATCAAGGTGGGGAAGGCATATGAGATCAAAAAAAAATCTATAAAACATTTCCAATGGATCATTGGGTTTTAAACTAAATGAAAATTTTCAGTGTCCACTTCCTATGGGAAATTTAGACTTTGCACAGTAAAAACAAAATATTTTAGGTGGAAGCTCAACAAACTAGCACTAAAAGATGAAAAGTTTTGCTCCTGAGTTAATTCAACCATTTCTAACTTTCTAACTTTATACACTCAGAAATGATTACCTAGTTATAGCAGATATTATTATTTCTAATGCTCTGAAAGCTACTTTAAGGGATGAAAGCATAAAATATATCCATTTGACAGGGTGTGCATACCCCGCATTGGGACAGAAGGGGTTAAAGCCCTGTGGGCAGAGGAAGTCCTGCCCCTCTTGACTGACGGGGCATGCTCCAAGTGCTGGAGCAGTATAAAATGGAGCAGCTCCGCTTAGTCTGGCCTGGACAATGGAAGGAAGGACTTATTGCAGGAGCTCCAGAGATAACCAAGCCAGAGACTTGGATGATGGGAGCCTGACAGCCAGTGGAGCCTCCATGGGAGACTGGTGGTGCAGAGCCTGAGGACCCTGAAACCATGTGGATCACTCTAAGGCCAGAACTGGTAAGAAGTGACGCAGGGTGTATCTAGACTAAAAAGAAGCCTTTTTTTCCCGAAAAAACTTCACCTGCATCTAGACTGCAGCTGCGTTCTTTCAAAAGTAAATTGAAAGAATGCAGCAGTTTTTTTGATCGCAGTAAACCTCATTTTACAAGGAATAATAATATCTGATATAACTACATTTTACAAACGTACTCTTTTGAAAAAAGGTGCTATTGAATGCAAACTGTGCTTTTTTGAAAGAGAGTGTCTAGGCTCTCTTTTGAAAAAGAGGCTCGCTTTTTCAAAAAGTCTGTTTGTAGTCTAGACGCGCTCTTTCAAAAGAGGCTTTTTTGAAAGACACTTTCGAAATAGGCATGTAGTCTAGACGTAGCCTCAGAGAGGGTGTGGGAGTGGTATTTCCCACTGAGTGAGAGCACTGTATTGTGATGGGATTCCTTGCTGAGGGAGTGGCAGATCACTCCCCCTACTGACAGGGTGATGGATCAGAGCCCGGTGAACTAGGTTGGGTCCAGGTACCCCTATCAGGGCTGCTGCCCCAACTCCATAGATTCTGGTCATTGGGCCATGTTGACCTGCAACCCAAGAGCTATGCCACTGACTTGGGCCATTAGGCCACACTGCCTCGAGGTGTGCTTATACAGTGACAGTCCACCAAATAAGAAAGAGACTTTAGCTACCCTAAGAAAATCTGTACAGAAAATAGATGAATTTCAGAGAACACACAAGAGTTATCCAAGTAATGTAAACTTCCTATGTTCTGTCATCAATGGCAAATAAAAATAATATTAAATATATACTAGCTGACCAAATCAAAATTGCAGTTAATTTGGTCAGACAAAAGATTTAAGATGAAACTAGCCAACAACGTTTCTTCCTTACAGTAAGAAGGCAGGAATGCTATCCTGGAACCAAACAGATATAAATAAACAATTTAAGCATTACTATCAAATTTGCATATAAAGCAGACAACCAATTTGCCACAAATGAATTTGATAATTCGGTTAAAGTCCTAGCTTTTAAATACCCTAACTGCACAGCAAGTTTTGTTTACAAACAAAGCAATATGAATTCTGGCATGGATGGCTTTCCAGAAGATTTCTACAAAAGGTTTTCTAATCAGCTTTATTTCAGAGGTGTCTATTAAAAGATGGGCCCTTTTGGGAATATTTCATGACATAAGAACCACTTCAATGACATTAATATAAATAAAAAACAACACAGATATTTCCAACTGTGATAGCTTCCATCTCATCTCTGTTGAACACAGATTTTAAAAATATTTGCAATAATTTTAATTACATGACTGTACACCATTAACCCATCAGTTATAAACACATATCAGGTTGCTTTTATTAATGGAATACTGGCTGCTAATAATGAGAAAAATAGCTCACTTTATCTAGCAAACTCAAGTGTTCTTCTTACCTTCAGGTGCAGAGAAAGCCTCTGATAGAAAGGGCATTCAACCTTAATGGTGATCAAAAAATTATTTTGACCAGCATTCCTGAACTTGATTAGTGTATTACATGACTGTCTCATCAACTAAAAAGGAGACAATATGGCTGTCCCCTATTCTCCCTACTTGTTAATGGCTCCCTTGAACCCACTAGCAATGTTCATACATTAGCATCAGGCTATGGAAGGTATTAGTATAGACAGGAAAGGATAGAAAATCAGCATATATATTGACAACATTTTTCTACTATTGAAGAATCCACCCTCTTTCTTCCCATCTGTATGAAATGCAGCTGATAATTTTGAAAGACCTCTGGTTTTTGCACTAAATGGAAAAAAAATCACGAAGGATTCGTTCAAAAGACCAAGATCCCTCTCAGTTTCAGTAGATGCTATTTAAAAAATGAAAGGAAATAACATTTAGATATTGATTTGTTCAAAATAGTTTCTATAAATATGGACTGTAGATTAAAAGAAATTTCCAAGGATGTAGAGCAGTAGCATCTCTTCTCTCCATCATTACTGAGTAGAACAGATATACCAAAAATTAATATTTGCCCAAGACTGACTTATAACATTTGCCTATTGCACCTCAGTGTCTCTCTTTCATTCTTAGCTCAACACTGGATAGTTGGGTGTTTTTGGGAGGAGGTGGGGAGGAATCCTACTTATCCCTCAAAACCCTTAAATCCTGAGAAACTGGAGGGTGCGAGATTTGTATCTATATCTTCTGCCATTCCACATATCTCCTATTGTAAGGTGAGTCCCCTCCAATAGTTCTGTATGCACACCAAGATTTAAAAAAAAAAAGAAGCTTACTTATACCATTTGGTTACTTCTTCTTTTATATACCCAGAGGGTACATCTACACTGAAACACTATTTCAAAATAACTAGCGCTATTCCGAACTAACTTAGTCCGCTTCTACACACCAGGCAATTACAGGCAGTCCCTGAGTTACGCGGATCCGACTTATGTCGCATCCGCTCTGCAGTTACGAACGGGGCTTTTCTCGCCCCGGAGGATGCGAGCGGCGGGATGCCCAGATGCGCCGTGGTCCTGCCGCACGCATCCTCCGGGGCGAGAAAAGCTGCTCCACGTCTCCCTGGTCTGCTGGGGGAGAAGGCCCCCCCAGCAGACCAGGGAGACGCGGAGCAAAGCCGCGGAGCACGCGGGCAGCGGGACAGCTCAGACACGCCGCAGCTGTCCCGCTGCCAGCATCCTCCGAGGCTTTGCTCCCCGTCTCCCTGGTCTGCTGGGGGGGGGGGGGGTCCTTGTACAATTAAGGTTACAGGAGTTGGACTAAGAAGTCCTCCAGTTGACACTAGTCACCTGCGGCTGACTACAGGAAGCCCGGGGCAGAGCAACTCTGCCTCGGGCTTCCTGGAATCAGCCGCTGATTTCAGCAGCGGCTGACTTGGGGACACCTGGGGTAGAGCAGCTGGGGTGCTGCCGGGTTGGTCCCCACAGCGCTGAGGTGCAGCGCTGTGGAGACCTACCTGGCAGCGCTCTAGCTGCTCTGTCCCAGCCGTCCAAATTCAGCCACTGTTGAAACTGATCAGCGGCT